>NC_041411.2:57128757-57346257 GCF_900747795.2 Erpetoichthys calabaricus
CCCCCCATAGTTACCAACCTGTGTTTAGGTACAGTGAGTAACTTAGCATCCGATGATCGTAATGCACAGGCAGGAGTGTAAGGAAGCACTGTAAGGACTAACTGTACAGATTAACTGATTAACTGTACAGACTGTATCTCTGTTGTTAGTCATTAGCACTAAAACATAAGTAACATGATAGTTATAATTGGATACTAACCCTCACCTTTTCTGTTTCTCTTCTCAGTATTCAAATGTGGCACTTGGTGCCATGGCCCACCTGCCAAGTTGTTTTGCCTGCCTAAGGTAAAGTCATTCCTGATGGAGGATCGCAGGAATTGTGAGAAAGAGGGGTCCTTTCATCGGATTGGCTGGCCCAACACTGTTTCAGCCATGGAATGGCCAAATGGGGGAGGCAGCTTGATGGATGAGGTCTCCAGGACTCTAAATATATCCAAATCTTCTTATGTGATATCATCTATTGTTAAATTCTGCTCCGTACTTCTAAAATTTTATTTTTACACTGTATTGAGGATTCGTTCTGTTCTGTGTATTGTATTGTATTGTATTGTATTGTATATTCCCCCTTCTTTTGATACCCACTGCACGCCCAGCCAACCTGGAAAGGGGTCTCTCTTTGAGCTGCCTTTCCCAAGGTTTCTTCCATTTTTCCCTACTAGGTTTTTTGGGAGTTTTTCCTTGTCTTCTTAGAGAGTCAAGGCTGGGGGTCTGTCAAGAGGCAGGGCCTGTTAAAGCCCATTGCGGCACTTCTTGTGTGATTTTGGGCTATACAAAAATAAATTGTATTGTATTGTATTGTATAAGGAAGCAACAGCTCTGACAGATAATGAGGGGCTAAACCATGAAGGGCTTTAAAGGTGAGAAGAAAAATTTTATATCTGATTCTTCAAGAAACTGGTAACCAATGTAAATCATAGAGGATAGGAGTGATCTGAGCAGATTTTTTAGTGTGTGTAAGTAAACGAGCAGCAGAATTCTGAACATATTGTAATCTATTGATATATTTAGTCAGGAGGCCATAAAACAAAGCACTGCAATAGTCCAAACAGGTAGTGATGAAAGCGTGAATGAGTGTTTCAGTATCTTTCACACTGAGGAAAGAATGCAGATGAGCAATGTTGCGAAGATGAAAAAAGGCTGTCTGTACTGTTGAGCTAATGTGTGATTGAAAAGTAAGAAGCTGATCAAAGATGACACCCAAATTACAGACTGATACTGAGGGTTGAACCAGGACCCCATCAATGTCAATTTTTAGCCCACGAAGGGTAGAGAGGACAGATTTGGTACCAACTAATAAGATTTCTGTTTTATCAGGATTGAGTTGTAAAAAATTATCTGTCATCGATTGATTTCCCGAATGCAGTCAGTCAGTGCAACAGCTGAAGATGTTGCAGTTGCATCAACGCTTACATAAAGTTGTGTGTCATTGGCATAGCAGTGGAAGCTCAGACTATACCGACGAATAATCTCACCTAATGGGAGCATAAACATGTTGAAGAAGATTGGACCGTGAACTGACCCTTGAGGGATTCCTTGTGTGAGTGAAGTAGTGGCAGATTTGTATTCCCTAATGAAGATGTAATACGCAATCACTGAGGTATGATGTGAACCAGGAAAGAGCGGCACCAGAGATACCAATAGCTGAAAGTCTGGACAGTAAAAAGTTATGGTTAACTGTATCAAACGCTGCACTTAAGCCAAGAAGAACTAGAATAGCAGCCATCCCAGATTCTGCGGTTATAAGTAAGTCATTGGCTACCTTAATAAAGCAGTTTCAGTGCTATGTAGGGCTCTGAATCCAAATTGAAAAGGCTCAAGCAGGTTATGCAAATTTAAATAATCATTGAGTTGAGCAGCAACAACCTTTTCTAAGATCTTAGTCATAAATGGAAGATTAGAAATTGGGAAATAAAATTTTAGCTGTAAGGATCTGAGCCAGGTTTTTTTAAAACTGGGGTTACAGCAGCAGTTTTTAAATCACTTGGAACAACACAGGTGCGGAAACCTCACCCTCCTATAGAAATGGTAGACACGAAAAAAAGATAGCAGTGTTAATGTTTGTGATGTGCAATCTGTTGGAATGGCAAATGCAAAGCATGTCTTTGTTATATGCAAAAAAAGAAGAAAAATCTCAGATTGCAAATGTATGCGAACTGCTTAATAACTTTAATAATAATAGAAATGTTATGTAAATTGTGTATAAAACTGCCCCCCCCAACCAACCCCCCCAACCGGTCCATGGAAAAATTTGCATCTAATAAAGTGGTCCTTGCTGTCAAAAAGGTTGGGGACCACTGGTCTAGGGCATCAAAGCCCTCGGGGATGGTGTGCTTGGCAGAAGCGAAAAAGGTAATTCCATCTCTACCCAGCAATCTTTACAACCTGGCCCAAGCACAAGCTGCCAGCCCTTTCTGCCAAAATATTCGTAAGGGGCTGGATAATCAGCGCACTGACTGGGTACACTTTGTGGACCTCCAAGGAGTTCTTTACAGGTCTATTCCATTGTCCCTTGGAGGCCTGTAGCAACAACTTGTGGTCCCGGAGGTGCTCATCCCCGAGTTTTTTAACTATTATCACGACAGCCCTTTAGGTGGTCACCTTGGTTGGACAAAAACCCTCCTGAAAATTCTGGGGGTGGCGTGGTGGCCATCTGTCCGGAAAGATGTATGCCACCACGTGAAGAACTGCCACACCTGCCAACAGCTGAAGAACCCACCTGGTAAGCCATCAGGAATGTTACAATCTACGATCACAGATGGACCGGGGGAGACTTTGGGGCCTGATGGGGCCATTTCCAATGACCAGCTCACGGAAGACCATCCTGATGGTGGTAATGGATTATTTTTCGAAGTGGGTGGAGCTGTTTGCATTGTCTGATGCTAGGACCAACAAAACATGCTCCACCTTGAAGAACGAAATATTCACCCGCTGGGGGATGCCGAAGAACATCATTTCGGACAGAGGTCCCCAGTTCACGAGTTCAGTCCTTGATGAACTCTATATGGCATGGGGAGTGAAGAAAAATCTTACTACAGCATACCATCCCCAGGCTAACATGACTGAACGAGTGAACTGGACCCTGAAGCGTATGATTGCCTCCTACGTGGATGAACACCATCAGGACTGGGATAAATGGCTCCCCGAGCTCCGGTTTGCCCTGAACACCGCGGTGCACGAAGCCACAGGTGAAACGTCTGCTTTGGTGGTGCTGGGCAGACAGCTGAAGGGGCCATTCGACCAACTCTTACCCGGAGCCCCTAGTTCACAAATCATCCTTAACAATAACACATTAAAATTGGAAGAATTTCGGCAGAGAATCCAACAGAGGTTGGTAGAATTGACGTCCAGACATGCCCAGTTATATAATGCCTGGCAGAAGGAAGCACACTTCAAGCCGGGATACTTGGTCTGAACTAGAGCCCACCACCTCTCGGATGCCAGCAAGTGGTCCTCTGCCAAGCTTGCGCCTAAATGGTTAGGTCCAGCAGTAATAATTAAACAAACAGGTCAGGTTAACTTTCTCATCCAAAGGGGCAGTGGCGCCACCACCAGGACCAACATCATACAAGTGGCCAATATCAAGCCGTACTTCGGACCTCCCTTGTCCAAGCTTGGGTGGGGGGATGTAGCGGGGCCACATAGGTATTGTTGTTTATAGTGTTGTACCTAGTTGCTCACTTGTCAGCACCACCTTACAACTCTCAAGGTAAACTCCTCTATATAACTATTTTAACTAAGCAAAAAGGCTTAAAATAGTTCTGCTAAAGTCCAGAAAAAACATCACCAGAGCTCCACTCATCTCATCACAGTGATGAAGTCACATGTCACACATTCCCAGTCATCTTCACCTAGTCTGTCAACAATTGTTTTCTTTGTTTTTTTTTTACAAATTTTAATTAGTCTGGTTTAAACTTTTTCTGAAGTTTTTGACAATATAGATAATTTTTAGATCTTTATTTAATAGTTTAAAACAATTTTGAAGCTTTTGATTTTATTTCACATTTTATTTTTGGTTACCGTGCTGTCAGCATTAAGCTCCAGCGTTGTGTTTGTCACTACTGTTGATGTCAATGTTCTTCTGGAGTAAATATGGAGATGATTGGTACTTTCAATATCCCTCAGTGGATAACTCTAAACAAGTCTTTCCTTAGTGTTAGTCAGATTTAAAGAGGTTGGCGGCAGGTTTAGATTTGGTTTTGACCTTCCTTGTCCTTAACCTACATGTTTTCTTTGCTCCTTCTTATACTTCCCTTTGCTTTCATGTAATAATTGTTAATTTATAAAGATTCTTGTTTTGGATTTGTCTGTTCAAGCCAGAGATTTATGGTAGTTCTCTCTCTTGAAGAGCATTTTCAAACTATTGGAAGCTTTTTGAACTTTTACAGCCAACTTCCCACATCTGTGTGTGCTAGACCAAAAGTCTGCCAGTAGAACTTCAGGCTGGCTGCCTGGAATAAGGTCCTATCTGGGCAGGTCAGTGAAGATCCTAGCTTTCATTGTAGGACTTTTTGTAGACCTCAAACCCATTTTTATGAGTGACCAAATAGGCCATAAATCATATGTTTTGGTGTGTACTCTATTGGTTTTCATGTTCACAACTACTGGTTTAGGTTTAGTTTACTATTATTTTATATACTATATATGCTTCACTGGTTTGTGTGTGTACAATACTGGGTTTGTTTATATGTATTGTATGGACTGCAAAAGCTGTATGAGTAAATATTTGCTTGCAAGCAAATAAGTAGCTAGGAGTGAGTAAGATGTTAGCTAAATATGAACCTAACTTCTACATTGAGTTGATTTCAGACTTAATAGCAAATAAGTAATAATCATACCAAGCCCCTTCACAAACCTTTTGTGTCTAAAAGAAAATGTTCAACTGTTTTAACTTATCATTCCTACCCGCTCTTCTTCAAGTACCTGACTTTGATTTCTTTTGTCTTGACCCTCCCATTGCCACTGAACAACCAATATGGTCTGCACGCAGACCCGATATAGTTCACACACAACACTGTGACAAGGCGTGTATGTAAAACTAGTATGTTTTACATGTAAAATCAATATAATACACACATAAAACCAGCCTGTGACACTTGCAAACCAGCATAGTGTACGAACAAAACTAGAACAAGCCTCAAATCTAATTGCTAGAGCATACATAAAACCAATACAGTTCATATGCAAAAACAATATATTACTCACATGAAACCGATATGTTATACATGAAATTTAGGTGATGCATACACAAACCATGTAAGCAGACCAGTAGTATATGAACACAAGCCAATATAGTTAATTCGCAATCCAATAGCAAACAGTATGAGCACAAGCCAATTCAGTTCACTCATGAACCAATAACAAATACACCAGTAATCTACAAGTGCAAATCACTATAGTTTATATGCAAACCAGTAGTGTACATATACAAACCATTATAGGTCATACACAATATGATACAGGCACAAACCAATAGAGCTCATATGAATCACACCAGCATTGTATACTCACACAAACCAATAAAATATGCACTCAAGCTTGTAGTAAATACTCAGAAACCAATAGTGTGAACATGTAAACCAACAGATTACACACAACAATATATACTGTATGGTGTGTTTGGCTCTTCATACATTTCTCCACTTTTGAGACTCTTATCACACAACACTAGTAGATTGAAAGAAAAAAACACTTACAACGAGCTCCAACAAATTTCAATGAGCTGCTACTGAGTTCTTTTCCCTGACTCATTATGTAGCCTGGGGTCTCAGCAGCAGCAACATCGGGATGGCTCCATGTCCTTGGTACTAATCACAAAGCAAAAGGGACAAAAGAAAACAATGATAAAAACAATAGATACTAAAAAACACATAGATACTAAATAAAACACGAGCCCAACAATATTAACAAACATTATACAAACACACAATAAATACTTTAAAATAAATAAATAAGACATAGAACAAGAATGTACACCTAAGCCAGGGATAAACCTTGGCTACAACATAACACCATTTTTCCCCGCCCAAACATACTATTACACCTTCCAGTGTTGATGTTAGGATGGTGCTTTGCTAGCATTTTCTGGATACTGATAAATTACATCTTTATGCTGATTTTTCCAAACACTTCTGTTAAGTGGAACAGAATTATGATATGGTTGATAGAGAATTATCCACTGGTTAGAAGGTGCAGCCCATTCTTTATGATCTTCGTAAGTCATAAAAATTGAATATTTTTAAAAAACATAAAAATTCCATATTTTTCAAATTTCCTATGACTTGCCATCCTGTGGAATGCAATATAAAAGCCTATGCACTATGCAGACTATGTAAACAAAAAGGAATAGTTAAAGAGTCAGAAAACAACTTTTTAGGAGCTTGTATTTTTAAGATCCCAATAATTCTTGTGGAAGAATAACTTTAGGGTAACATAGCTTATATCTTAAAGAAATAGCATAAAGGGTTAAACCTTTGCTGGCATGTCAGGAGGGCAGATAGCGGTCAAGTGAACAACTAAGAAGTCAGCAGATATCCTATAAACAACCAGAATGGACAGTTGTTATATGCACAGAAATTTCAAGGGTGGTGGCACAACTCAAAGGTATTCTAAGAACCAGAATATAACAAGGGGGCTCCGCCCCCTGCTCGCTTCACTCACCTACCCCGGCGTTTTGAACCCGCGCCCACTGGGCAGCCACGTGTGAGGATGACGCACGTTTAATACGGAGCGTGCGCCCGTGTCACTCTGGGGCCCCCCACTGTTAATACGGAGCTCCGTCCGTACTATTATGCAGTGCATTGTGGACTACTGCGGACCCTGTAGTGTTTCCCGTTTCAGTTTGTATCTTAGTCAGTCGATCTTTTTTTTTTGAAGCTTTTGAATTCCGGTCTTCATTATCTGTAACCTGCTGTCCATGTGTTTGGCCTCCTCGTTTAACCTGTTTATGACGTTTTACTTTGCTTTCTACTCTGTCTTTCATTTCTGATCTCGCTTTATTCTGCTTTTGTTTCAATGACACTTGGTCCGTGGTGAATATATTTTCCCTTTTTCGACTAATAATTTTCATTTGTTTGCGATACTGTGATGTTTATCGTACTGTTAATAATGCATCACTGTAATGTGATTTACATATGCTGTATAGTTTGGACGTGTGAGGATGACGGTTCGAATCTTGTTTAGTCGAGCTCTTTCTTTTTGGAGCAGTGCCTGCCTGGTCTGCGGCATTTCAGACGCACGTTGTAGGCACCTGCGTTCATTAATTATATCCAGGCAGGCGCGTGTTTGTATCTCGGTCACTCGAGATGTGTCATGTTGAATCCGTGCCTGCTTTGCCTATGCAGTTTGAGACGCGCGTTGTAGGCATCCACGTTCATTAGATCTGTCCACACGGGCTCGGTGTTGAAGCTGTGTTAGTTGTTGAGCTGCTTGGTTTTGGAGCCGAGACAGTTTTGCTTCCGTGGTTTCAGACACGTGTCCGTACCATCTCGGGTTTGATGTTTGAACCTTTGTGGACTCCATAGTGTGTCCCGTTTCTCTCTGGGGCAGGGCGTTGACTCCTCTTGTTTTACTATGTCTCCTCCTGCGCTTTCACCACGCATTAGTGCCACTCACAATATGGCGGTGACGCCTGCGCCTTCCGTATTATGTCAGTTTTTACCATGCTGTGTAGGTGCATTTGCCTTTTGTACTTTACCGCGCCTTCCGACGCACGATGTAGGCGCCTGCACTTTCCGGGTCTGCCTCCACTGTGTGGTGTGGACGTTTAACTGTCGTTGTTGCTGCCTTTATATTCTGTATCTCGGTGTGCATGTGTTTCGTGCCTAGGTTTTTCTGAAGCTGTTGCATTCCAGTTTTCATCATCGGTAACCCGCTCTCCATGTGTTCGTCCCTGTTCTTTAATCCCTTTATAAAGTTTGACTTTGTTTCCTACTCTGTGTTTTATTTCTGACCTTGCTTTATCCTGCTTGCGGCATGTCAGACGGTTCGTAGTCTTTCTCATTTTACTCTGGGCAGGGAGGCTTTGTTCTGTAACCTGCTCTCCATGTGTTTGTCCCTGTTCTTTAACCTCTTTATGACGCTTTACTTTGTTTCCTACTCTGACGGTTCGCATGTGCGTATTCTCTCCCGTTTCACTCTCGGGGGCGGGGGGCTTTGTGTGGCACTTGCGCATTATGTCTTTTGCGTCCACGGGCAGGTCCCTGCGTCCATATCCGGTTTACCATTCTCGTTTAGTAATATGGATATAACAAACATTTATTTTATATAAATCATTTTGGTGTAAACCAATGAACCAACCAGAGTAAAATTTATGCATTGATTGACACTGTATGTAAATTTATTAGTTTATAAAATGAACCTCTATTCTTTGTTTCTCTGACCATTCTGATCATTCTGACCATGCTGTAACAGACTGCTTTTGAAGAATACTCCCTCCAAGGCATTTTGCTGAGGAGTAATTAAAAGATACAATGAACATCTTTTCTCCTGCCTGATTACTGATTTGTTCTGTTAGATGTTTCTTTAATGAGATGTTAAATTTCTACCACATTCTTCAACAATCTCTGCTTGGTCATCTTGTCCTCCTCCTATAAATACTCCAGAGGGGAGTTTTCTGTACCTAAACAAGTTAGAGCTGAGGTCTTACACTGAGGTCATTCTACACTTTTTTTTTGGTCATCTACTTAAATATATTTTTGGTGACCAAAGATGACTAAAGATATTTCTTTGAACTTTCATGACAGTCAGCATAGTCACTGGGAATTTCTCTTGGTGTTACATCCATACAATTAAACAATACATAATAATAATAATAATAATAAATTTTATTTATATTGCACTTTATATTTTAGCATAAAGTAGTTTTGAAAAATATTTTGTGTAAAACAATACAAAGTACAGTGGTGTGAAAAACTATTTGCCCCCTTCCTGATTTCTTATTCTTTTGCATGTTTGTCAAACAAAATGTTTCTGATCATCAAACACATTTAACCATTAGTCAAATATAACACAAGTAAACAAAAAATGCAGTTTTTAAATGATGGTTTTTATTATTTAGGGAGAAAAAAAATCCAAACCTACATGGCCCTGTGTGAAAAAGTAATTGCCCCCCTTGTTAAAAAATAACCTAACTGTGGTGTATCACACCTGAGTTCAATTTCCGTAGCCACCCCCAGGCCTGATTACTGCCACACCTGTTTCAATCAAGAAATCACTTAAATAGGAGCTGCCTGACACAGAGAAGTAGACCAAAAGCACCTCAAAAGCTAGACATCATGCCAAGATCCAAAGAAATTCAGGAACAAATGAGAACAGAAGTAATTGAGATCTATCAGTCTGGTAAAGGTTATAAAGCCATTTCTAAAGCTTTGGGACTCCAGCGAACCACAGTGAGAGCCATTATCCACAAATGGCAAAAACATGGAACAGTGGTGAACCTTCCCAGGAGTGGCCGGCCAACCAAAATTACCCCAAGAGCGCAGAGACGACTCATCCGAGAGGTCACAAAAGACCCCAGGACAACGTCTAAAGAACTGCAGGCCTCACTTGCCTCAATTAAGGTCAGTGTTCACGACTCCACCATAAGAAAGAGACTGGGCAAAAACGGCCTGCATGGCAGATTTCCAAGACGCAAACCACTGTTAAGCAAAAAGAACATTAGGGCTCGTCTCAATTTTGCTAAGAAACATCTCAATGATTGCCAAGACTTTTGGGAAAATACCTTGTGGACTGATGAGACAAAAGTTGAACTTTTTGGAAGGCAAATGTCCCGTTACATCTGGCGTAAAAGGAACACAGCATTTCAGAAAAAGAACATCATACCAACAGTAAAATATGGTGGTGGTAGTGTGATGGTCTGGGGTTGTTTTGCTGCTTCAGGACCTGGAAGGTTTGCTGTGATAGATGGAACCATGAATTCTACTGTCTACCAAAAAATCCTGAAGGAGAATGTCCGGCCATCTGTTCGTCAACTCAAGCTGAAGCGATCTTGGGTGCTGCAACAGGACAATGACCCAAAACACACCAGCAAATCCACCTCTGAATGGCTGAAGAAAAACAAAATGAAGACTTTGGAGTGGCCTAGTCAAAGTCCTGACCTGAATCCAATTGAGATGCTATGGCGTGACCTTAAAAAGGCGGTTCATGCTAGAAAACCCTCAAATAAAGCTGAATTACAACAATTTTGCAAAGATGAGTGGTCCAAAATTCCTCCAGAGCGCTGTAAAAGACTCATTGCAAGTTATCGCAAACGCTTGATTACAGTTATTGCTGCTAAGGGTGGCCCAACCAGTTATTAGGTTCAGGGGGCAATTACTTTTTCACACAGGGCCATGTAGGTTTGGATTTTTTTTCTCCCTAAATAATAAAAACCACCATTTACAAACTGCATTTTGTGTTTACTTGTGTTATATTTGACTAATGGTTAAATGTGTTTGATGATCAGAAACATTTTGTGTGACAAACATGCAAAAGAATAAGAAATCAGGAAGGGGGCAAATAGTTTTTCACACCACTGTATAAAATAATGAAGTAAAGTAGAATTGCATTCCTGTCCAGTAATATATCAAGTAAGTCTTTATAAAATATCTGTAATGGCGCACTGCATGATAACGTGCACTGAATACACTTGACTTGAGCATTCCTAGTTTTCATGCTCTTTCTCTGTACGTTTAGCATTCATTTGCTCAGAGGTTGATGTGCTTGCTGCTTCATGAGCAGCTCTTCTTTTCTCCACCTTAGCGGCCTGCTTCTTTTCTTTCATCGGCATCTTTTCACGTTAAAACTGATTAAGTCAATGTTTGTGTTGCAGTTACTTAGTACGTTTTCCTTAATTTTTCACTTAAGCTGGCACTTGAGGCAGATTGAAGACTTCAGAATGATTTAAGATATGAAGAGGTAGGGGACGTGACAGCGAAGGTGGTAGGGATGAGAACGGCACCCGTATGCATGCGCCGCATAGCCACCCTGCTAGCCGCTGCCAATAGTTGATTCTACAATAAAATAAAATAAAAAAGAGGAATAACCTTGGAGGTCAATCACAACCCTGAAAGTGGATAGTAGACATCACGTAGTATATATATACCAAATTTCAGGTCAATAGGTCAAACGGTTTGCTAGTTACAGGTGATTTAAAATCCTGGACAGACAAACGAACAGCCACAGTAGCATATTCTATATAAAGAAACATTACATTAAAATAATAGAAGAATTTGAATTAGCCTGTTAAGTATTTAATATATTTAAATTTTATTCTGGTGCATGACTTGACCTATTAAAACTCTTAGCCCATGGGCATATCTCACTGTGAACTTTATTACTGATCTTCCACCTTCTAAAAATTGCACAGCAATTTTGGTAATTTTTGACAGATTTTGTAAGGGTGCTCATTTTAATTCAGGGAAGAAGTTTCCATCCACTAGGCAACTTATTGACATTTTATTTATCATCATTTCAGGCTTTGTGAACTTCCAACATCTGTTCTTTCTCACTGCAGTCCACAATTTATTTTCATTGTTTGACGTGTTTTCTGTTTTAAAGTGGGTATAAAAGGTAAGCTTACTTCTAGGCATCATACAATCATATAATCATCATAATGGCTAGTCTGAAAGAATCGACCAGGATTTAGAAATGTTCCTGTGATGTACCATGTACAGTGGTGTGAAAAACTATTTGCCCCCCTTCCTGATTTCTTATTCTTTTGCATGTTTGTCACACAAAATGTTTCTGATCATCAAACACATTTAACCATTAGTCAAATATAACACAAGTAAACACAAAATGCAGTTTTTAAATGATGGTGTTTATTATTTAGGGAGAAAAAAAATCCAAACCTACATGGCCCTGTGTGAAAAAGTAATTGCCCCCTTGTTAAAAAATAACCTAACTGTGGTGTATCACACCTGAGTTCAATTTCCGTAGCCACCCCCAGGCCTGATTACTGCCACACCTGTTTCAATCAAGAAATCACTTAAATAGGAGCTGCCTGACACAGAGAAGTAGACCAAAAGCACCTCAAAAGCTAGACATCATGCCAAGATCCAAAGAAATTCAGGAACAAATGAGAACAGAAGTAATTGAGATCTATCAGTCTGGTAAAGGTTATAAAGCCATTTCTAAAGCTTTGGGACTCCAGCGAACCACAGTGAGAGCCATTATCCACAAATGGCAAAAACATGGAACAGTGGTGAACCTTCCCAGGAGTGGCCGGCCGACCAAAATTACCCCAAGAGCGCAGAGACGACTCATCCGAGAGGTCACAAAAGACCCCAGGACAACGTCTAAAGAACTGCAGGCCTCACTTGCCTCAATTAAGGTCAGTGTTCACGACTCCACCATAAGAAAGAGACTGGGCAAAAACGGCCTGCATGGCAGATTTCCAAGACGCAAACCACTGTTAAGCAAAAAGAACATTAGGGCTCGTCTCAATTTTGCTAAGAAACATCTCAATGATTGCCAAGACTTTTGGGAAAATACCTTGTGGACTGATGAGTCAAAAGTTGAACTTTTTGGAAGGCAAATGTCCCGTTACATCTGGCGTAAAAGGAACACAGCATTTCAGAAAAAGAACATCATACCAACAGTAAAATATGGTGGTGGTAGTTTGATGGTCTGGGGTTGTTTTGCTGCTTCAGGACCTGGAAGGCTTGCTGTGATAGATGGAGCCATGAATTCTACTGTCTACCCAAAAAATCCTGAAGGAGAATGTCCGGCCATCTGTTCGTCAACTCAAGCTGAAGCGATCTTGGGTGCTGCAACAGGACAATGACCCAAAACACACCAGCAAATCCACCTCTGAATGGCTGAAGAAAAACAAACTGAAGACTTTGGAGTGGCCTAGTCAAAGTCCTGACCTGAATCCAATTGAGATGCTATGGCATGACCTTAAAAAGGCGGTTCATGCTAGAAAACCCTCAAATAAAGCTGAATTACAACAATTTTGCAAAGATGAGTGGGCCAAAATTCCTCCAGAGCGCTGTAAAAGACTCATTGCAAGTTATCGCAAACGCTTGATTGCAGTTATTGCTGCTAAGGGTGGCCCAACCAGTTATTAGGTTCAGGGGGCAATTACTTTTTCACACAGGGCCATGTAGGTTTGGATTTTTTTTCTCCCTAAATAATAAAAACCACCATTTCCAAACTGCATTTTGTGTTTACTTGTGTTATATTTGACTAATGGTTAAATGTGTTTGATGATCAGAAACATTTTGTGTGACAAACATGCAAAAGAATAAGAAATCAAGAAGGGGGCAAATAGTTTTTCACACCACTGTACTCCTTCCAGAATGATTGGTTTGATGCTTTTCCATTCAGAGAATTTTCCCACAACATGTTGTCCCCTTTGGAATACTAATATGGATTTTTGCCACTCTCTATCCTGTAGCCAGTCATCATGAATTTTTGGTAAAAGTGCCTAATATTTGTTAAAGAGTTTGACAGAACCTATCATTGGGTGGAGACTCTGCCAATATTAGGCTGATAAAAAGGGGAGTCCCCTAAGTTTAGACTTTGCCATTTTTATGTTCCAGCCCGGACGCGGGTCACCGGGGCCCCCCTCTGGAGCCAGGCCTGGAGGTGGGGCTCGATGGCGAGCGCCTGGTGGCCGGGCCTGCACCCATGGGGCTCGGCCGGGCACAGCCCGAAAAGGCAACGTGGGTCCCCCTTCCCATGGGCTCACCACCTATGAGAGGGGCCAAGGAGGTCGGGTGCAGTGTGAGTTGGGTAGTGGCCGAAGTCGGGGACCTTGGCGGTCCGATCCTCGGCTACAGAAGCTGGCTCTTGGGACGTGGAATGTCACCTCTCTGAAGGGGAAGGAGCCTGAGCTAGTGCGTGAGGTTGAGAGGTTCCGGCTAGATATAGTCAGACTCACCTCGATGCACAGCTTGGACTCTGGAACCAATCTCCTTGAGAGGGGCTGGACTCTCTACCACTCTGGAGTTGCCCCCCGGTGAGAGGCGCTGAGCGGGTGTGGGTATACTTATTGCCCCCCGACTTGGAGCCTGTTCATTGGGGTTTACCCCGGTAGACGAGAGGGTAGCCTCCCTCCGCCTTCGGGTGGTGGGACGGGTCCTAACCGTTGTTTGTGCGTATGCACCGAACAGCAGTTCGGAGTACCCACCCTTTTTGGAGTCCCTGGAGGGGGTGCTAGAGGGCATACCTTCTGGGGACTCCCTCGTTCTGCTGGGAGACTTCAATGCACACGTGGGTAATGACAGTGAGACCTGGAAGGGCGTGATTGGGAGGAATGGCCCCCCTGATCTGAACCCGAGTGGTGTTTTGTTATTGGACTTCTGTGCTCGTCACGGATTGTCCATAACGAACACCATGTTCAAGCATAGGGGTGTTCATATGTGCACTTGGCACCAGGACACCCTAGGCCTCAGTTCGATGATCGACTTTGTGGTCGTGTCGTCGGACTTGCGGCCACATGTCTTGGACACTCGGGAGAAGAGAGGGGCGGAGCTGTCAACTGATCACCACCTGGTGGTGAGTTGGCTTCGATGGTGGGGGAGGATGCCGGTCAGGCCTGGTAGGCCCAAACGTGTTGTGAGGGTCTGCTGGGAACATCTTGCAGAGCCCCCTGTCAGAAATAGCTTCAACTCCCACCTCCGGCAGAACTTCGACCACATCCCGAGGGAGGTGGGGGACATTGAGTCCAAATGGGCCATGTTCCGTACCTCTATTGTTGAGGCAGCTGACTGGAGCTGTGGCCGTAAGGTGGTTGGTGCCTGTCGTGGCAGCAATCCCCGAACCAGTTGGTGGACACCAGCGGTGAGGGATGCTGTCAAGCTGAAAAAGGAGTCCTACAGGACCCTTTTGTCCTGTGGGACTCTGGAGGCAGCTGATAGGTACCAACAGGCCAAGCAGAATGCGGCTTTGGTGGTTGCTGAGGCAAAAACTCGGGCGTGGGAGGAGTTTGGGGAGGCCATGGAGAACGACTTTCGGACGGCTTCGAGGAGATTCTGGTCCACCGTCCGGCATCTCAGGAGGGGGAAGCAGTGCAGTGTCAACACTGTATATGGTGGTGATGGTGCTCTGCTGACCTCGACTCGGGACGTTGTGGGTCGGTGGGGGAAGTACTTTGAAGACCTCCTCAATCCCACTAACATGCCTTCCAATGAGGAAGCAGAGCCTGGGGACTCAGAGGTGGGCTCCCCCATCTCTGGGACTGAGGTCACCGAGGTGGTCAAAAAACTCCTTGGTGGCAGGGCCCCGGCTCTGGATGTTGTAGGACTGTCTTGGTTGACACGTCTCTGCAACATTGCATGGACATCAGGGACAGTGCCTCTGGATTGGCAGACCAGGGTGGTGGTCCCCCTCTTTAAGAAAGGGGACCGGAAGGTGTGTTCCAACTACAGAGGGATCACACTCCTCAGCCTCCCTGGAAAAGTCTATTCGGTGTTTCTGGAGAGGAGGGTCCGTCGGATAGTCGAGCCTCGGATTCAGGAGGAACAATGTGGTTTTCGTCCTGGTCGCGGAACAGTGGACCAGCTCTACACCCCTAGCAGGGTCCTGGAGGGTGCATGGGAGTTTGCCCAACCAGTCTACATGTGTTTTGTGGACTTGGAAAAGGCATTCGACCATGTCCCTTGGGGAATCCTGTGGGGGGTACTCCGAGAGTATGGGGTACCGGACCCCCTGATAAGGGCTGTTCGGTCCCTGTACAATCGGTGCCAGAGCTTGGTCCGCATTGCCGGCAGTAAGTCGGACCCGTTTCCAGTGAGAGTTGGACTCCACCAGGGCTGCCCTTTGTCACCGATTCTGCTCATAACTTTTATGGACAGAATTTCTAGGCGCAGCCAGGGCGTTGAGGGGGTCCAGTTTGGAGGACTCAGGATTGGGTCACTGCTTTTTGCAGATGATCCATATTACTAACCGAAGGTTGTAAACCGGATATGGATGCAGGGCGCATCGAGGCACACGCGCACTGCCGCACTGCAACGAGCCTGCCACAGAGAAAACAAAAAAGGTTGTAAACCGGATATGGACGCAGGGCGCTGGGCGCAGGGCGCATCGAGGCGCACGCGCACTGCAATAAGCCCACCACAGAAGAAAACAAAAACGAGAGGATTCAGTGCATATGTGAATCACATTACAATATTACAGTACGGTATCCCCAGACGTCCACCAGATATGGGCGCAGGGCGAATCGAGGCGCATGCGCACGGCCGCACTGCAACGAGCCCGCCACAGAGAAAACAAAAACGAGAGGATTCAGCACATATGTGAATCACATTACAGTATTACAGCACGGCATCCCCAGACGTCCAAACTACACAGCATATTTGAATCACACATCGAAGCGCACGCGCACTGCCGCACTGCAACGAGCCCGCACGGATAACGCGCTTCTGAAGCACCAGAGGCAAAGGAGTCACGGCTCAAGAACGAAACAGCTCAACTAACGGAAATACAAATCCGAGCCCATTGCTAACGACAAAAATGAGAGGATTCAGCGCATATTTCAATCACATTACAGTATTACAGTACGGAAACCCCAGAGGTCCAGACTACACAGCATATTGGAATCACATTACAGTGTTACAGTTCAGCGCTCACGTGACGTTAAAGTTAAGGTTGTAAATACCCCATACCAAGGAAAACTCATTCAAGGACAAGACACCATCTTTACTACAAATGTTGTATATAAAGAAGTTAAGTGCGATTATAATTCCCGACAGTAAACGCCGTATAGCTAACGGAGTCACGGCTCCAAAAAAGAAACAGCTCAACTGACGGAAATACAAAAACAACGACTTCTCTCTGACGACACAGCCATAGAAAAACAAATATGTTTATTTAATTAAATGAACTTTCCCAGGACGCACCCACCCTCCATGATATTTCATCCCTCCAAGTATCAGAGGGAACAGAAAGTGATTGCCATTCTTGGATTTGTGATTCTTTCGAGAATCGCGGGCTTGCTGGTATTGTCCTGTTTGCCTTATCAGGCCGTGACCTTCTAGGACAGAATTTCTAGGCGCAGCCAGGGTGTTGAGGAGGTCCGATTTGGTGTACTCAGGATTGGGTCACTGCTTTTTGCAGATGATGTTGTCCTGTTTGCTTCATCAGGCCGTGATCTTCAGCTCTCTCTGGATCAGTTCGCAGCTGAGTGTGAAGCGGCTGGGATGGGAATCAGCACCTCCAAATCCGAGACCATGGTCCTTAGCCGGAAAAGGGTGGAGTGCCCTCTCAGGGTTGGTAGCGAGATCCTGCCCCAAGTGGAGGAGTTCAAGTATCTCGGGGTCTTGTTCACGAGTGAGGGAAGAATGGAGCGTGAGATCGACAGGCGGATCGGTGCGGCATCCGCAGTAATGCGGGCTCTGCATCGGTCTGTCGTGGTGAAAAAGCTCTCAGTTTACCAGTAGATCTATGTTCCTACCCTCACCTATGGTCATGAGCTATGGGTAGTGACCGAAAGAACGAGATCGCAAATACAAGCGGCTGAAATGAGTTTCCTCCGCAGGGTGTCTGGGCTTTCCCTTAAAGATAGGGTTAGAAGCTCAGTCATCCGGGAGGGGCTCAGAGTAGAGCCACTGCTCCTCCGCATCGAGAGGAGTCAGATGAGGTGGCTCGGGCATCTGATCAGGATGCCTCCTGGACGCCTCTCTGGTGAGGTGTTCTGGGCACGGACTAACCGGGAGGAGGCCCCGGGGAAGACCCAGGACACGCTGGAGGGACTATGTCTCTCGGCTGGCCTGGGAACGCCCTTGGGATTCTCCCGGAAGAGCTAGAAGAAGTGGCCGGGGAGAGGGAAGTCTGGGCATCTCTGCTCAAGCTGCTGCCCCCGCGACCCGACCTCGGATAAGCGGAAGAGGATGGATGGATGTTCCAGCCAGTTTATTATCACTAGCCCAAGCATTTCTTCTCTTTGTTTGGTTTTTGTGTTTTTATGTTAAATATTATTTTGAACTTTGTGTTATTAATTGTGTTACTGTTTTCAGTTTTGCTACACCTTATTTATTGAATATTGTATCATGGGTTGATTATTTTGTTATTTAGACTTCATTTACTAATGCAAGTGTTTGTCTTCTGCCCTGTCTCCTGTATGTTAAGTTGAGCCTTGGGAGACAGAGCCACATAATGATGCAGCTGGGGCACTGTCCCCAGCAGTATATACTGTATGCAGAAGCTACAACTTCAGCATTTTAATTTGGTTTGTGTCATTTGGAGGGTGCATCTTTTTAGTTTGGAACTCTGCTATTGTTTAAGGTATTGATTTTGGTTTGTTTTTCTTGAGTAAATCCATTGTTGCTCCTGCCTTGTTTTTGTAGCCTTTTCAATAAATGAGTGACTATTGAAATACATTTGGCTTATATTTGAACCAGTGCTTTTAACTGTCCTCTAATGCTTTTGTACACTTCTCATGTTATGTATTTAAAGGTCTTTGCCCTATTTTTGGGCTGGTGATGGCCATAAGCCTGCCTTTTGAGTTGGTGTTGTGATTCCTATCACAAGAAACCACAAAAATGTGACAAGGCCTCAAAAAAATGCACAAAAGACCAAACCCACCCTTATTTCAAATCTGACCTACCTAGGTAGGCCTCAACCATAGCTGCCTAACTGCCAACTGGTGTAAAACTGGTGTAAAAATGAGGTAAGGCTTTTTAAATTTCTAAATGTATAACATAAAATTATGTGTAAATAAAACACAAATAAAGTCATAATCTTGCATAAATGCAAACCAAAACCAAAAACAGAATTCATAATGCCATACATAAAATTATTTTAAAGATATACATCAAGTTAAAAAAAGAGCTCTTTCATGCAATGTTAGCAAGAGGGTCTCCAAGATTTGACTGAAAGGTTTACAATGTGTCAATTGAAGCCCACAAAGAGGTGAGGTTTGGTGAGACCATAGATAATGACTTTTAGGCAGACTCAGCTTCTGGAAAACCAATCAATGACAAAGGAAGGGTTGGCAGAATGACACCCAGTCTGTTCTCAGAGAGAGTGTAATAACATTGACCTCAGCCATGAATATCATAGAGAGGTGGAAGGAGTATTTTTGTAGAATTCCTAAATTATGTGGATATCTGTAAATGGATCCAAGGAAAAAAGATAAAAAATGTTCATGTAACTTGTGTCACAAAATCCACATGTCCGATATCCACTTGTATGGTCAAAACATGCAAAATGTGTGCTAACATATTATTAGTAGTTACTAAAATATTATTCCAGTTAATTCCTGCAAAGGCAGCATTCATAGTAAACAAGAAATATATAATTCCCACAGTTCTGAGTGTTTGAATTGAAGGTCTGCCTCTTTCCCAAATTCACTGGTCAAGAATCCTGCCTTTGTTTACTATGAATGGATTATATGACAAAAGTTACATGAGATTTTTTTTTCCTTTTCCCTTGGATGTATTTCATGTCATGTACTGTTGTCCAGAATTGGTCATTGCAGGGCCCCATTGAGTGTGAATATTCAATATGCAATTTCTCCACAAACAATGACATTAAAAAATTTCCCAGCCACCATTACAAACTACAGAGGATAATTAACAATTAAGAACGAACATATTTCAGTGGAATATTCTTTAAATGGCCACAATATATAGACAGTATATCAAGGTATAATAGAGGCTTGGAGGTATCCATTTTGAGATTTAAGTGTGGCAAAGCTGCTTTTTGAAGATGATGTTTTCCTTTTGACCTCATATGACATTGATCCTTAATGTGTGCTGAAGTGGTTTATAGTTGAGGGTAATGCAGTATGGGTGATAATTAACATCTATAAACCTGAGGTCGTGGCTGTCTCCTAGGAAAGAGTGGCATGTTCCCTGTAGGTAGACCAGATATTCAACAAGTAGGAGTCCAAGTACGTCAGGGTCTCATTCAGAAGAAAGAAATCTATCATTAACTCCTGTATTTAAGGTTGTTTCTAATTTGCACACAATGACAACAACGGATTAAAGCAGTTCAGATAAGTAAACTATAATTATTATTGCCATACTCTTTAGAACATTAGAATCTTAAGAACATTAGAACAATCAAGAGGAGAACAAAGCTCACCAGTCCTATGCACTTAATTCTTCTAAAATAGCATCAAGACTAGTTTTTGAAGTCCCAAAATTCCTACTGTCTACAACACTACTGGATAGCTTATTCCAGGTGTCTGTGGTTCTTAGTGTAAAGAATAACTTCCTAATGATTGTGTGCAATTTATCTTTAACAACTTTCCAAATGTGTCCTTGTGTTCTTGATGAACTAATTTTAAAATAACAGTCTCGATCAACTTCCCTTCATAATTGTAAACACTTTAATCATGTCTACACTTAATCTTCTGCTTAATCTTGAAAGACTTGGCTCTTTTAATCTTTCCTCCTAATTCACCCCCTGTAGCCCTAGAATCAGTCTAGTCGCTCTTCTCTGGACTTTTTCCAGCGCTGTTATGTCCTATTTGTATTCTGGAGACCAAAATCAGTGCGTTGTAAGGCTTAAGCATAACCTTATTGGACTTGTACTCTACACATCATGCTATATAACCTAACATTCAATTAGCCTTTTTAATGGCTTCTGAACACTGTCCATCAGTTGATAGTGTCGAGTCCACCATGACTCCTAAATTCTTCTCATATCATGCACTTTTAATTTTCCAACCTCCCATTGTGTATTCAAACCTAATATTTTTACTTTCTACATGCAATACTCTACGTTTACTTTTAATTAAATTTAAGTCCTTCTGTAATGGTTCAATGGATTCTAGATCACTAGCCAATCCACCTATCTCGGTTTTATCTGCAAACTTAACCAGCTTTTTACTTATATTCCTATCCAAATCATTTATATATAATTAAAATAGCAGCAGCCCTACCACTGAACCCTGTGGAACACCACTCTTAATGTTAACCAATTCTGTTAGGATTCCTCATACCATAACCCTCTACTTCCTGTGTCTGAGCCCATCTACAAGCAACACTTCAAACTCCCACTTCTTTAAGTCTGATGCCCAACCCCTCATGTGGCACCTTATCAAATGCTTTCTGAAAGTCCAGATTAATAATATCATATGCTCCACTTTGATCGTATTCAATGATCGTTGTTCATTGCTTCCTAATAGAATTCGCATGTTGGTGAAACATGACTTCCCTCTTCTGAACCCATGCTGACTGTTCAATAAAACATCTACTCTTGCCAAGTGTAGCTCAATCTTCTCCTTAATAACTATTTCCATTAATTTACCTGTGACGCACGTTAAGCTTACTGGTCTATAGTTGTGCAGTGACACAGAAAAATGTGCATTAAGGGTTTAACCTCCATATGAACTCAAGGGTAAATATAATCTGGTCCTGGTGATTTGTTTGATTTCAGCCTATTTAATCTGAGCAGTACTTCTCCTTCTACAATTTCCAAATCACTCAGTATCTTTACCATCTACTTCCTCACATGTGAAGACACAGAAAAATGCGGGTTTAGACCATCTGCTTCTTCACTGTCTGTATTTTTTAATTCTCCTTTACTATTCCTGGTGCACTTCACCTCCTCCTTTACTATTCTTTTACTACGAAAATACTGAAAGAATCTTTTTGGGTCATCTTTAACCTTATCTGCTATATTCCTCCCTAGCTGTCTTTTAGCCTACCTAATATCCTTCTTAATGGTTACCCTCACGTTCTCATATGCCATACGATTCACATTCACAGTTATTAGTCTTATAGAACTTATACAACTGTTTTTTTTCCTTTGAAGCTTCATACTAATTCCAAATTTATGTATGTATCTGGCCTGCATTACATGTAAAGCATTTTTAAACCTGTTTCACTGCTCTTCAACTGTCTCCACACGTAAAATTCACCACAGCCATGTCCATCCTTTTGGCAAAATCCACTGTCATCTGACCTTCTTCATTCCTCTCCTTGAAACCATACCTACCCATCACCTCCTCGTCTCCACTGTTCCCTTCACCAACATGTCCATTGAAATCCACTCCAATCACCACTTTCTATCCCTTAGGTACACTGCCCATTACTTCATCCAACTCACTCCAGAAATCTTCTTTCCCATCCATCGCACACCCAACTTGTGGGGCATATGCACTAACAACATTCATCATCATACCTCCCATTTCCAACTTCATAATCATTACTCTTTAACTATTATACTCTCATTATTTCTTCCAATGAAGGAAACACCAAGTCATTGTTTTCACTACTTAACAATATCACACGACCCCCGGATTCTTTACCTTCTCACTTTTACTCAACTGAATTTTGCAATTCCCTTATGTCCTTTTTTAATGAAAAAATCCAGAAGATTCATCAATCTCTCTGTACCGATTCCTCCAGTACTTCATTTGAATTTCACCAACTCACTCATTTTTCTCTTTTCAGCTTCCTACTTTCTCAGAAATCTCAGATCTTGTCTGTAAGTCTAAGCCAACCACCTGTCAACTGGACCCCCTCCCTACAGTTCTAGTCAAAGCCTGCCTCCCCTCTCTGGTCCCCCTTATCTCTGCTATAATCCACACTTCTCTCACTACTGGTACTGTTCCTTCATCTTTTAAAACTGCTGCAATAACCCCAATACTGAAAAAACCTGGTGCCGATCCGACTAATTTCAGTAATTTCCAACCTATTTCTAATCTACCCTTCATTTCCAAAATTCTTGAAAAAATAGTGGCTATTCAATTTCATTCTCATTTATCTCAAAATAATCTGTATGAACAGTTCCAGTCTAGTTTTCGTCCCCCTCCACAGTACAGAAACGGCACTTATAAAAATGACTAATGACCTCTTTATGACAGCTGGTTCTGGTTTAATTACTATTCTCATCTCCCTTGATCTGAGTGCAGCCTTTGGCACTATTTGTCACACTACTCTTCTCAATAGGTTATCTTTGATTGGCATTACCCACACTCCACTAGATTGATTCAGATCCTACCTCTCAGACCACACTCAGTTTGTTCAGCTTAAAAACTTTCACATCCCAACCCACCGCTGTTACTTCAGGTGTGCCCCAGGGCTCTGTCCTGGGTCCCCTCCTTTTCATAATTTACCTATTTCCCCTTGGCAATATCTTTCGTAAATATAACATTAGCCTCCACTGTTATGCTGATGACACCCAGCTCTATCTCATTAGCAAACCTACTACTTCCTTTCCGCCCTCCTCACTTACTGATTGCATAGCAGAAATCAAATCCTGGTTTTCTTCAAATTTTCTTAAATTAAATAGTGACAAAACTGAGGTTCTCCTCATTGGTACAAAATCAACATTATCCAAAACTGATCACTTTCATTTGTAATTGATAATTCCCCTGTTTCCCCTTCCCCATAGGTTAAGAGTCTGGGTGTCATCCTTGACAGTACTTTATCCTTTCAGTCCCACATCAATAACATCTCTCAGTCTGGCATATTTCCACTTGCGTAACATTAATCGTATTCGCCCCCTCCCTCACTCCCCACACCACTGCTATCCTTGTTCTTAGCCTTGTCACTTCTCGTCTGGATTATTGCAATTCCCTTTTCTTTGGTCTTTCTCACAAATCTCTTTATAAGCTTCAACTGGTCCAGAATTCAGCTGCCCGTATCATTACTAGAACCCCCCTCTATTCACCATATCACTCCCGTTTTTGCAAAAAAAAATTGGCTTCCAGTTCAGTTCCAAATTCAATTCAAAATTCTCCTACTAACTTTTAAGGTTATCCACAACCTTGCCTCTCCATATCTGTCTGACCTCCTTCATGTTGCCATTCCCTCCCATACCCTTAGATCCTCTTCCTCCATGCACTTGACTGTCCCCTTCGTCTGTCTTACCACAATGCTCTGCTCCCCAGCTTTGGAACTCACTACCCCCTGAGCTTAGAAATGTTGAATCATTTTCACTTTTCAAATCTAAACTTAAAACTCATTTGTTTAAGACTGCTTTTTCTCTTTGATTACAATTGCTCTGTCTGATTTTAACTTTTGTATTTTACTTTTGTTTATAATCTGTGTTTTGTCTATTGTTCGGTGTCCTTGAGTGTTTAGAAAGGCGCCTACAAATAAATAAAATGTATTTTTATTATTACTACTCTGCCTGACACTCTTTTCACCTCCAAAACACTCTTGACATACTGGTCCTTCAGAATAACTCCTACCCCATTTCTCCTCCCATCCACACCATGATAGAACAATTTGAATCCACCTCCAATCCACCTGGCCTTACTCCCCTTCCATTTAGTCTCTTGAACACACAATATATCAACCTTCCTTTGCTCCATCATATCTGCTAACTCTCTCCCCTTACCAGTCATACAGCCAACATTCAAAGTTCCTATCCTCAGTTCCACTCTCTTTACCTTCGTCCTCTCCTCCTGCCTCCGGACATGTCTCCCCCTCTTCTTCTTCGGCCAACAGTAGCCCAATTTCTGCCAGCACCCTGTTGGTTGTCAAAAAGATCCTCTTTTGATAATCTGAGACAGCTTTTGAGAAAGAGTTATTTCAAACAGAATTACAAATAAAGAGTGGAAATCAGCCATTGGCATGATATACTCTCATCTATTTGTGCAAAGAATGATGCGATTCAAGTAAAAATCAAACAAGGCACTCACTTATCTCAACTCAGGTTATTTAAAATGTGCACAAGCCAAGTGAGGTTGTCAGGCCTCTGATTCACTTGACTGTATAGCATATTTGATATCATCCCTCACTCAGATCATAGTAAGGAAAATAATCTTTGTTGGAGCCTCTTTTACCTCCAGTCCATCTACAGCAGTATTGCTGCATGTAATAATACTGTATGAAAAATGTTATGTGATATCTTATAATACATGTCTTTCTTTTCAACTGATTTTATTAAATCGGAAAAATCCCAGTTCACCCATTATAACACAATGGGAAAAGAATGTCCTATTCTATTTAAAATAAAAAAAAAACATTTTCCATTCAAAGAATTATCCAAAGCTTCCTTAGAATTTGGTAAAGGTATTTTAATGTCGTCCTTATGTAAGCATGCTGGACCTCTGTTAATCTCCAGATGCTTCAATATCTTACTAGCAACCACAGAACAGGTCATCTGATGTCATTGTTATCCTAATGATCTGGGGCTGGAGCTGAACCTGAGTTTGATATGAAATAGTGCTTTACTTATGAAATGCCCATTCATTCTGTACTTTATACATCTACTGCCGGATATGTAGCTGCGGTCATGTCGCCTGCCTTGTTTCCTTTGTGCCTGACCCCTGGAAACCATTTCTGTAAATGTGAGTACCAAATTTGATCATTTTCCTCTTCACCACGTAATGCAGTTGTCTTGGTGGAGGTGGGTCACCCTGTATTATACCTATGTAAAACAACAAAGGTGAGAAAAAAGCAATGAATTTTCTTTGTTATTCAAAATAAAACTAAACTGCAATTAGAAACTGAAACAGCAAGCAGATCGAATGAGGTTCATCGAATATGTGTGAAACAGTTACAATATATGCAGTCCTGGTCAGAAATAAAATTTCACAAAATTCTTACGAATCCTACTCATCCTGATGGCTATACATTTTGTTCAAAAATATACAGAATCCCACAAGGCAAGAAAGCCAAGATAATATGTCTGATTGTACATTAAGGAATTATACTTGCTAATAACGAAAAGTAAGGGCACAGTGGTTAGAGTTGCTGCCTGACAAATGTAGTATCCATGGTTAGATTCCCATAGCTGGTTGTTGACTGTGTGGTGTAGGGATGTTCTCCTTCTGTCTGTATAGATTTTCCTCTGGATGCTTTGGCTTTCATCACACATCTCCAAACATGTTGTATTAGGCTATTTAGTGATTCTTAATTGGTAGAGTGTGGGTGTGTGCATGAGTGGTTGAGCTATCACCCAGTCTATAGTTGTTTCCTTACTTGTGCCCAGTGTTGCAAGGTCAGGTTTTAAACCTCATGACCTTAAATTGAATTAAGAGGATCTGAGAATATTATGTTAAGGTATCTCAGAAGGATCCCTCCTTTAAGGGCCCCTCCTTTAACCGCCACCTTATCGTGGTGGAGGAGTTTGCGTGTACCAATGATCCTAGGTGCTCTGTTGTCCGGGGCTTTATGCCCCTGGTAGGGCCACCCAAGGCAAACTGGTCCTAGGTGAGGGATGAGACAAAGAGTGGTTAAACAAACCTTCTATGATGAATGAAAACTTTGGACGGTGTTTTCCCTTGCCCGGACGCGGGTCACCGGGGCCCCCCTTCTGGAGCCAGGCCTGGAGGTGGGGCTCGATGGCGAGCGCCTGGTGGCCGGGCCTGCACCCATGGGGCTCGGCCGGGCACAGCCTGAAGAGGCAACGTGGGAACCCCTTCCCATGGGCTCACCACCTACGGGAGGGGCCAAGGAGGTCGGGTGCAGTGTGAGTTGGGTAGTGGCCGAAGGCGGGGACCTTGGCGGTCCGATCCTCGGCTACAGAAGCATGGCTCTTGGGAAGTGGAATGTCACCTCTCTGAAGGGGAAGGAGCCTGAGCTAGTGCGTGAGGTCGAGAGGTTCTGGCTAGATATAGTCGGACTCACCTCGACGCACAGCTTGAACTCTGGAACCAATCTCCTTGAGAGGGGCTGGACTCTCTACCACTCTGGAGTTGCCCCTGGTGAGAGGCGCCGAGCGGGTGTGGGTATACTTATTGCCCCCCGACTTGGAGCCTGTTCATTGGGGTTTACCCTGGTGGACGAGAGGGTAGCCTCTCTCCACCTTCGGGTGGGGGGACAGGTCCTAACTTTTGTTTGTGCGTATGCACCGAACAGCAGTTCGGAGTACCCACCCTTTTTGGAGTCCCTGGAGGGAGTGCTAGAGGGCATACCTTCTGGAGACTCCCTCGTACTGCTGGGAGACTTAAATGCTCACGTGGGCAATGACAGTGAGACCCTGGAAGGGCGTGATTGGGAGGAATGGCCCCCCCGATCTGAACCCGAGTGGTGTTTTGTAATTGGACTTCTGTACTCATCACGGATTGTCCATAATGAACACCACGTTCAAGCATAGGGGTGTTCATATATGCACTTGGCACCAGGACACCCTAGGTCTCAGTTCGATGATCGACCTTGTGGTTGTGTCGTCGGACTTGCGGCCACATGTCTTGGCCACTCGGGTGAAGAGAGGGAAGAGAGGGGGCGGAGCTGTCAACTGATCACCACCTGGTGGTGAGTTGGCTTCGATGGTGGGGGAGGATGCCGGTCAGGGCCTGGTAGGCCCAAACGTGTTGTGAGGGTCTGCTGGGAATGTCTGGCAGAGCCCCCTATCACAAGTAGCTTCAACTCCCACCTCTGGCAGGACTTCGACCACATCCCGAGGGAGGTGGGGGACACTGAGTCCGAATGGGCCATGTTCCATGCCTCCATGTTCCGTGAGGCAGCTGACCGGAGCTGTGGCCGTAAGGTGGTCGGTGCCTGTCGTGGCGGCAATCCCCAAACCCGTTGGTGGACACCAGCGGCGAGGGATGCCGGCAAGCTGAAGAAGGAGTCCTACAGGACCTTTTTGTCCTGTGGGACTCTGGAGGCAGCGGATAGGTACCGGCAGGCCAAGCAGAATGCGGCTTTGGTGGTTGCTGAGGCAAACACTCGGGCATGGGAGGAGTTTGGAGAGGCCATGGAGAACGACTTTCGGACAGCATCGAGGAGATTCTGGTCCACCGTTCCGGCGTCTCAGGAGGGGGAAGCAGTGCAGTGTCAACACTGTATATGGTGGGGATGGTGCGCTGCTGACCTCGACTCGGGACGTTGTGGGTCGGTAGGGGGGAGTACTTCGAAGACCTCCTCAATCCCACTAACATGCCTTCCAATGAGGAAGCAGAACCTGGGGACTCGGAGGTGGGCTCCCCCATCTCTGGGACTGAGGTCACCGAGGTGGTCAAAAAACTCCTTGGTGGCAGGGCCCCGGGGGTGGATGAGATATGCCCGGAGTTCCTCAAGGCTCTGGATGTTGTAGGGCTGTCTTGGTTGACACGTCTCTGCAACATCGCATGGACATCAGGGACAGTGCCTCTGGATTGGCAGACTGGGGTGGTGGTCCCCCTCTTTAAGAAAGGGGACCGGAGGGAATGTTCCAACTACAGAGGGATCACACTCCTCACCCTCCCTGGAAAAGTCTATTCGGGGGTTCTGGAGAGGAGGGTCCGTCAGATAGTCGAGCCTCGGATTCAGGAGGAACAGTGTGGTTTTCGTCCTGGTCGCGGAACAGTGGACCAGCTCTACACCCTTAGCAGAGTCCTGCAGGGTGCATGGGAGTTCGCCCAACCAGTCTACATGTGTTTTGTGGACTTGGAAAAGGCATTCGACCGTGTCCCTCGGGGAATCCTGTGGGGGGTACTCCGAGAGTATGGGGGTACCGGACCCCCTGATAAGGGCTGTTCGGTCCCTGTACGATCGGTGCCAGAGCTTGGTCTGCATTGCCGGCAGTAAGTTGAAACCGTTTCCAGTGAGAGTTATACTCCACCAGGGCTGCCCTTTGTCACCGATTCTGTTCATAACTTTTATGGACAGAATTTCTAGGCGCAGCAAGGGCGTTGAGGGGGTCCGGTTTGGTGGACTCAGGATTGGGTCACTGCTTTTTGCAGATGATGTTGTCCTGTTTGCTTCATCAGGCCGTGATCTTCAGCTCTCTCTGGATCGGTTCGCAGCTGAGTGTGAAGCGGCTGGGATGGGAATCAGCACCTCCAAATCCGAGACCATGGTCCTCAGCCGGAAAAGGGTAGAGTGCCCTCTCAGGGTTGGTAGCGAGATCCTGCCCCAAGTGGAGGAGTTCAAGTATCTCGGGACCTTGTTCACGAGTGAGGGAAGAATGGAGCGTGAGATCGACAGGCGGATCGTTGCGGCGTCCGCAGTGATGCGGGCTCTGCATCGGTCTGTCGTGGTGAAAAAGGAGCTGAGCCATAAGGCAAAGCTCTCAATTTACAGTCGATCTATGTTCCTACCCTCACCTATGGTCATGAGCAATGGGTAGTGACCGAAAGAACGAGATCGCAAATACAAGCGGCTGAAATGAGTTTCCTCCGTAGGGTGTCTGGGCTTTCCCTTAAAGACAGGGTGAGAAGCTCAGTCATCCGGGAAGGGCTCAGAGTAGAGCCGCTGCTCCTCCGCATTGAGAGGAGTCAGATGAGGTGGCTCGGGCATCTGATCAGGATGCCTCTTGGACGCCTCCCTGGTGAGGTGTTCCAGGCACGTCTAACCGGGAGGAGGCCCAGAGGAAGACCCAGGACACGCTGGAGGGACTATGTCTCTCGGCTGGCCTGGGAACGCCTTGGGATTCTCCCGGAAGAGCTAGAAGAAGTGGCCGGAGAGAGGGAAGTCTGGGCATCTCTGCTCAAGCTGCTGCCCCCGCGACCCGACCTCGGATAAGCGGAAGAGGAAGGATGGATGGATGGATGGACATATGAAGACGACTGTGATACAAGTTTATGCACCGACAGAAGATGCAGAAGATTGTGACAAAGATGTGTTTTATGATCAACTGCAGGACACAATCAATGAGATTCCCAGTCATGATGTAAGGCTGCTCAGTAGTAACCTGAATGCTCAAATTGGTGCTGACAGACAGAGATTGGAACAAGTCATTAGTCCACATGGCACTGCAACAGAAACAAACGACAATGGTGATCGGCTGTTATCCTTCTGCAACACCAATGGTCTATGTGTACACATGTATACACATATTTCCACCATTCACAAGATAAAATTAGAAGACATTGATTTTGTAACTAGGAAGTCACTTCAGCCCATTCAGGGTAAGATTCAGCCTTCCTTCAAACTCTCTGCACCATCCTGAATAAGCTCTCTATAATGCTGGGATATTTGCTGGACAGTCACTGAACTCCCTGGGGATTCTCTCAGGGATGGAGAAATATTCAAAATTACTTTCTAAATTCTTCTCTTAAAATAAGAACATATGAGCTACTCTCTCCATAAGGAGCTGAAAAGTTGAAATTCTCTTTTTGTGAAACTGAAGCTGAGACCACATCTGTCAAGCCAAAGCTGTGTGCTAGTAGTCTGATAAGGCACAGAAGCCATGACTTTAAGAAGGGAACTTCAGCATCGAAACTCTTTGGCTAAAATGAGTAATGCTTTTTCCCTGTGAGGTGGAAAAAGACAGCAGAAGGCAAGCTGAGCAAGCAGCAGCACAACACTGACAAGGATCATGCAGCAAAGAGAAAGAGTGTGCATAAAGAATGTTCCACGTGAACAGAGATCATACTTTGGATCTTGGTGAGCTACACGGTGTAGACTCTGTGAATATGCAAGGAAGCCAGCCGTTGCTGCATCTGGCTCTGCTCTGAGCACCACCCTCTGGTCTCTACTCAAAATCCATTTCTTTTAACCACTTGTCTTTTGTATAGAGCATATAGACACATCACTCTGGGTCTCCAACCTTTCTATTTATGAAATCTGTAAATGTGATACACAGGTGACCTGCATCTACATTGTCATTAACATTTTCCATTTAACATTACTCAATACAAAGTGACTTCTTAAAGGAATGCAAAGCATGAGCAAATGCAGGTCTGCAAGCTGATCATCCTGCAATTCTTAAGGTATATGGAGGCCAGGGCAAGGCTGTGCCATAGGTGCATTCCTGCTCTTCCCGAGTGTAATGCTCATACCTGTCAACATCCTGAGAGTTGAAGCTGAGCATACCTTCAAAGTGGCCAAACACAGATGAGTGATGTACAGCGGCGTACTGCCTGTCTGAGAGCCAACATGTGAGATGTGAATCAATCTGAGGCTACACTGGCACAGCAGAACAGATGAGGGTAATTGTTGTAAGACTTAATGATTTGTTGGAGAGAGGCTCAGCATCTATTAGATTAAATATTTTATGAAAGTGCTTGCACATAACTGAGAGTCAGTGGGAGAGGGCCTCCTGCCAGCAGTCCACTTTTCGGAAGGAATCAATAACAGATACTCTTGCCCTTGTAGCAGCAGTGACCTTGGTATTGGCTTATTGTATTTTCATATTGTCTTGTTTATATGAGTCTCCCTTTATACTCACTATCTTTACCACTTAACTTTCAGCACTAAGGTTACAAATTACATGAAACATACAAGTGTGGTAGCCTTACAGTAATTTGAGTGGGTCCAGATGGAGTATCACCACGACTGCTGAAAGCCTGTGCGTTGGAGCTGGGGAGTCCACTACAGTGTATCTTCAACCTGAGCCTGGAACAGGGGAGAGTCCCGAGGCTTTGGAAAACATCTTGCATCACCCCAGTCCCAAAGGAATCACGTTCTAGTGAGCTGAATGACTTCAGGACTGTCGCCCTGACGTCACATGTGATGAAGACCATGGAGCGGCTGCTGCTTCACCACCTGAGGCCACAGGTCCACCATGCCCTCGACCCTCTGCAGTTCACATACCAGGAGAACGTGGGAGCGGAGGATGCCATTATCTACATGCTACACTGATCCCTCTCCCACTTGGACAGAGGCAGTGGTGCAGTAAGAATTATGTTTCTGGACTTCTCTAGCGCCTTCAACACCATTCAACCTCTGCTCCTTAGGGACAAGCTGACAGAGATGGGAGTAGATTCATACCTGGTAGCATGGATCGTGGACTATCTTACAGACAGACCTCAGGATGCGAGTCTCAGGAACTGCAGGTCTGACATTGTGGACAGCAGCACAGGAGTGCAGCTGGATGATAAATTGGACTGGCCTGCCAATACTGATGCTCTGTGCAAGAGAGGACAGAGCTGACTATACTTCCTTAGAAGGCTGGCGTCCTTCAACATCTGCAATAAGATGCTGCAGATGTTCTATCAGACGGTTGTGGTGAGCGCCCTCTTCTACGCGGTGGTGTGCTGGGGAGGCAGCATTAAAAAGAAGGCAGAGCAACAGGTGCTGAGCAGGCTCCTGTCAATAATGGAGAATCCACTGCATCCACTAAACAGTATCATCTCCAGACAGGGGAGCAGCTTCAGCGAGAGACTGCTGTCACTGTCCTGCTCCACTGACAAACTGAGGAGATCATTCCTCCCCCACACTATGCGACTCTTCAGTTCCATCCCTTGGGGGGTAAACGTTAACATTATACAAAATTATTGTCTGTTATACCTGCCTTTTTTCACTCTTTAATTTAATATTGTTTTTTATTAGTATGCTGCTGCTGGAGTATGTGAATTTCCCCTTGGGATTAATAAAGTATCTATCTATCTATCTATATTAAAGCTGTGTTCAAACTTGGTGCTACAGCCTTATCTGTAGCAAAATGTGCCAATGGCAAGCTCACAGCACTGCTGTTAAAATGAAGACAAAATTGATGCAACAACTAAGGATACTTTGTTTTTAGTAATGTATACCTTCACTTAATGTCCAAATTGTACCATGCTAGGATACAGCCCTTGACCATTAATGTTTTTATTAGTCATTATTTTTCTCCATATGAACAGAAGGAATTTGTTTATAATAAAATTTAATTTCTTTTGTTAAGAAATTTGAGAGTTATTGACAGTTATGTGCAATTCACTCTGAAAGAGCAGGAATGCACCTATGGTGCAGCCTTGCCCTGTTCTCCATATGCTTGCATTATTTTGTAAGAAATAACTGAGTGCAGGAAATAAATATATTTAAACAAAAAGTGCTCTATTTTTGGAATCATCCTTATGATACTTGCTATGGTCGTGTTGTGATATTGCTGTTGTTTCTTAACAGGGAGACTGAAATTCAAGTCCTGGGAGGGTGCTCTGGATAACTGGGTTTAGAAGATGGATGGATTGATAAATACATCTTAATATTTGTAGAGATTTTATGTGGGTGTCTACTGGATGTCATGGTGGTGCTGCTCCCTCACAGAACCAGGGACTAGGGTTCAACTCTAACCCTGGTATGGTTTATGTATGTTCTACTCATGTTTATGTCTGTTTTCTCTAGGTACCCTTTCCTTCAGTTTTCTCCAGACATGCATGTCAGACTAATTCTTGACTCCAAGTTGGTCATTTATGTCAGAGTATAATCGTTGAGCCGAGTGTTTTTGGCCACTCCTGTGCCAATTGTACGTGTGTGTGAGTTGGCCCATTAATGGAATGCACTGTGTCCAAGCCTGCCTGCTGCCTTCTTCCTAGTGCTGCCACAGATAGGCTTTACCTGCCTAAACCCTCAAATGGATTACTACTAGAGGCTATTTAATGACTAACACATATACAAATTAAAATGGCATAAATGACTTAACTCAAAAGATGTTGCCTTCCTTTTAATTTGTGACATAAGGATATTTGCCTTGTGGTTAATGAAAATAAATAATGCATAATTCTGGACAAGCAAATAAATGGAAAATTAAACAAAAATATTGGGAGGAACTGACTCCTGTGCACTTACAATCATGACCACAGTAAGCATCTTTTTAAATTTTAAAGAGACATTAGCCACATTGTTATAAATTTTGAGATAGCAAACTGGTAGCTAGAGAGAGGCATCTGATGTTAAATTGGTTGCAAGTAAAACATGAAAGCCACTAGATATCAGAAATTAAATTAAATTGTTTTCCGTGTGCCATTTTTTCTTCTATTTACAGTTTTCTTCTTGTTGCCACACAATGATATTTCTCTGCTGTTTTGGCATTCCAGACAATTTCTTTTTTTTTGCATTATTTTTTAAATTTTGTTTTCAATTCTTGATTTGAAAAACATTTCTGAGTTTCTTTTGTCCTCTTGTGTTTAGTAGCATGCCAGATGTCGATAACAACTTGCACGTTGTGACCATTCTCTTTCTCAGGTCTTCAGTATTATCTCTTTGAAATATTATCTTATTGAAATAATTCTTTCATCCAGTTTATTTCAAGTGTAATCCTGGAGCTAAGGGCACATGGTGGTGCAGTGGTAGCTTTGCTGCCTCTCAGTAAGGAGATAGATAGATAGATAGATAGATAGATAGATAGATACTTTATTAATCCCAATGGGAAATTCACATTCTTCAGCAGCAGCATACTGATACAATAAATAATATTAAATTAAAGAATGATAATAATACAGGTGAAAAAAACAGTTCATATGTTCTTTCCTCTGGGTGCTCCTCCCACTGTCCAAAAACATGCAGGTTAGGTGAATTTGTAGCGTGAAATTGACCCCAGTGTATGTATGGGTGTGTGTGTGTTTGCCCTGCGATGGATTGACGCCCTGTCCAGGGTTTGTTCCTGCCTTGCACCATGTGCTATCTGTTATGGACAACCATCCCCCAACCCAAGACATTACACTGCAGCTCTTCAGCACCAATCTGGACAACTCTGACCTTGATGATCAGTGCACAGAAGAAAACAACAAATTTGAAATGCATGATTGGGGCCATCCCCGAATAATCCCCAAAAATGCCAAGGAGGCCAAAGTATGCAAAACCAGAAAATTTGCAAAAGCAGAAAGATGCAGGATATTTGAGGCAAAAGGTACTAAAATATATATATAGAAAAATAAAACCCAATTGCTGCAGTGAGGTTTTGCGCACTGTCTATTAGGAAGGGCGGCTGATGCACTTGCCTGCCTGCTTGTATCTTTCTGAGTTGTCCTTCTGTTCTCACCTCCTCCTTTTACCTCCTTCATCTGGTCTGTCTTCCTCCCACCATTCAAGCCCTTGTCAACTGCAACTTTTACTCCAAGCACATTTAATGACTGAACAGAAGGAGCTTTTAAGCCCTAGCAAGGAAGTACTTTGAAGCATATCCTGATACTAATTTGCGGAGTCTGTAATGGCCTTAGGAATCACTGCTGTGGCCACAGGTGCCTTGAAAAGCATGACAGATAATTTTAAAGGTCAGACAATCAGCAAGGGTCAGATTTATACAACTTGAATATGCACAAAAAGAGCCCTACAATGTGCCTAGTCACTTTCCACACAAACGTTGGAATTTATGAAGAAATTCCAACTTTAATAATAATAATAAGAAGAAGAAAACTTTATAGGAGAACTTACATATAATTATGGCATCCCACCCATAGGCAACATTTTGAAGTAACTGGGAAATTCTGATATCCTTGACCAAGTAGTGTAAAGCAGCCCAATCCAGCTGAATGACAAATGACATTCATAAAAATTCATATCACTGATCCATTATTATAATGTGCTTTAATGTGAGGAATATGTTACATCTCAAAGTGATGAATTGTATGTACAGACTCTATTTTAGTTCTCTTTTAAGAGGGCCAATGCTGCCTATTTGCACTGAAGATTTTTTTGTGTTTTCTCGTCAGTTTTTATCGGCTACCATTTGTAACTTCACAGGGAACTGTCTAAAAAGTCAGGAAGATCTCAGGCAAGCTTTAGTTCCATCATCCCCGCTCTGCTGGAAGCCATTAACTGACCAATGAGGCACTTCTTATTCTTTTGCATGTTGTGGAGTGTACAGAAATAAAACGTAACTAGGTTTTGCTAACAACAAAAATGCCTACATAAAAAGGCAATTTGCAGTAGTTTCTGGTTGCCCTAGCATAATCAAATCACTTTACAGCACTCATATTGCAATATGGTATCTAGCAAAAATGAAGCTACTTTTGTTAACTGTAAACAGTCACATTCCATTAACACACAAGTCATCTGTAATGCCAAGATGAGACTGCTCATGATGAATTTATTTTTAGGCAGAATAGTACTGGAAGATGAGTACATGATGACGGTCTTGCTGGTAAGGTAACTGTCTGAACCCACAGTGTTTCAAATGGCTGGTTCTATTCTTTGTGACACCAATCATATCAGTACATGTGCCAGGTGATAATGTTTACCTGCTCAGATGCTGGCACCTTAAACCTTTCGCCAACTCCCAGAATGCAGAGAAGAGGCTGCTGCTCATTCTTGTGTGATCAGCTGTGGAGAACAGCATAGGACAACGACGTCTCGACGCTTCATCTGGGAGGTAGCGCTACCAGCCAATGAAGCTCTGCAGCATCGTGATTAAATATGTATGGGGTTCAGTGGTATAGTCCATATATGGTTGTTTCAGGGTTGCAACTGGGTGAGGTTCTATGCGTGTGCATGTACACACAAGAAGATTGTGTTTTATAAAGGGTAAATTATGTAGAAATGTGCATGTGCCAGTTTTTGTAAATCAGAATTTTTTTTGGCTTATGGATTTTCCTGTTTTTAGCATACACATAATTTAAAGTTTGAATCCACACAAAGTTTAATAAATAATAATAATAATAATAATACATTTTATTTATATAGCGCCTTTCCCATGCTCAAGGCACTTACAGAATAAATAAAGAACGACAGAATATACAGTATATAGCATTGTACAAACCAGATAAATAAATAAAGAAGATTAAGACAGTAAATTCTGAAAAAAAAAACAGACAACATAATTGATGGCCTAGCACACACACACAGGTTACATTGGCATCTTGACAGAGAAGTAAACTGAGAGAAAGGTAATAAAGTCAAATAGAGCTAAAAGCCTTCCTGAACAGATGCGTTTTGAGTTGTTTTTTAAAAGAATTCATGGAGTCAGCTGACCTGATTAATTTTGGTAGGTCATTCCAGAGTCTGGGCGCTATACAGCTGAAGGCCCTGTCACCCATAGAGTGTAGATTAGTGACGGGCACAACAAGATTACCAGAATCAGAGGACCTTAGTGGGCGGGCAGGCACATAGTGATGGAGAAGGTCACTTATGTAGTTTGGCGCAAGGTTATTTAAGACTTTGTAGGTTATTAGTAGGATTTTATATTCGATTCTGTAGGACACAGGGAGCCAGTGAAGACGGAGCAGGATGGATGTGATGTGCTCGCTGCTGCTGGTTCGAGTAAGGACTCTTGCAGCTGAGTTTTGAATGAGCTGGAGCTGTGATATAAGATTAGAAGGGGCACCTGCCAGTAGGGAATTACAATAATCGATGCGGGATGTGATAAAAGCATGGACAAGTTTCTCAGCATTAGAGAAGGAGAGGAAGGAGCGAACACGGGATATGTTACGGAGGTGAAAGTAAGAAAGTTTCTTAATGTGATTTATGTGGGTGGAATAAGTGAGGGAGGAATCAAAAATGACACCAAGATTTTTTACAGTAGAGGCAGGTCTGATGATATCACTGCCAAGATGGACTGGGAAGGAGCTCATTTTATTAAGTTGCATTTTAGTCCCAATTTGCAGGAGTTCAGTTTTATTGCAATTTAATTTTAAAGAGTTCTGCTCCATCCAGGTTTTAATTTCACTAAGGCAGGTTGTGAGCTGAGAAAGCTCTGATGAAGTTCCACTTTTAACATTGAAGTAGAGCTGGGTATCATCTGCATAAAAATGATAACCCAATCCATAACTACGGATAATATGGCCAAGGGGAAGCATAGAAATACAGAAAAGCAGAAGACCAAGGACAGAGCCCTGAGGGACTCCTTGTGTGACTGGCACGGAGTTGGATCTGCTGTTGCCAAGACTAACAAACTCTTGCCTATCAGTCAGATAGGACTTGAACCACTGGAGGGCAGTGCCAGAGATACCCAGCATGTTCTCCATTCTGGACAGCAGGATGTCATGTCTGACTGTGTCAAATGCTGCACTGAGGTCTAACAGAATTAATATGCTAGTTTGTCCAGAGTCTGCTGCCATAAGCAAATCATTGGTTACCCGTAGCAGAGCAGTTTCACAGCTGTGCCGCGCCCTGAATCCAGACTGAAAGGGTTCCATCAAATTATTAGAGGTTAGGTAATTGGTGAGTTGGGAAGCTACAACACGCTCAAGAACTTTTGACAGGAAAGGTAAGTGGGAAATAGGCCGGAAATGAGATCCCAGATATTTTATTTACTCTAGAATGTGACAGAATGCAATATATAACACATAGAAACTGTCTACTGTCATCAATCTGACTGGAGAACACAACACACATTTTACTTTTCTCCTGTTTTTCATGTTCCCCTATATCCTTGGGGGTGCCTAACTATGGGATTTCTAAATCTGCTTTCCACTGGAATGCTGAAGAAACATGTCACTTTTCCTCTAGTTCACACTCCCTCTGTAGTGGATGCAGCAGTAAGAAGCTGTGATCATGTTGGCAATCACAAGACTTGTTAATGGAACTGAAAAAATAGACTTTTCATTGAATTTTACCAGCAAGGTTTCCAGTTGTCATTGCAACAACACCATATGAAGATAAGATATGGTGAGGGTGGGAATGTTGGTTAGGTGCAGCCATAGTAATTAACCTTCGGGAAGCCTTAAATATTTGACATAACAGGAATGATAAGTGAAATGTCTTCCAGAATGACTTTTACAGAACATTTTGTTGAGACTTGGAATGAACACATTAGAGAATTCCTGAACTTGTGAGATGCACTGTTCTCTGGTAATACATCAGCAGAAGTATCAGGTGGAGTTGGTCAGGTTTCTGAGCCTGAGTTCATTGCAGCTGTTGAGGAGCTCTGAAGTATCAAACTGGTAGAGTGGATGCTAAAAGCATATACACGTTCTTGGGGTGCATTAATCACTGTACTTCTTTAATGTGTGAAAAGTAAACACAGTACCTCTGTATTGGCATAGTGGATTTATAGTCCCGTTTTTCCATTTATGAGGCATCACACTTCCCTATTTCCCATGAAATGCCTATGTTATCGTTCTTTCTGCTTATATGAATACTTAAAGGGTTTTGTGGAGTTTGCTGTTCCTAAATAAATGTGCTTTGTAAACCTTGAGAAGGTTTACTGTGCACCTTGAAAAAGGTGCTGTCAGAATACAAGCATACTTGGCTGCTTTTGCATACCATTGGGTGCTTGTGGAACCAGAAATGTCCCCTCATCTGTGGGATTAAGTTGAACCCATTTAAAGTGGACATAAGAGTCTGCCAAGAATGCATCTTATTTGCTTTGCTATTGGTAATCCTGACAGTAGTGAGCCTGAAGTACAGATTTTCATAATGATGGCATTTTAAAGATCCTTAAGATGGTGTTTGTTGTGAAAATCTGCTATATAAAATCACTTATTTCTCAGAATGAAAAGTGTGTGCAGTCCATCAGATACTTTCAAAAGTGTCTTAAATGTTGTAAGTTGTTTTGGTAAAATAGGCTTCATGTTCAGTAAATTAGGACTATCTGTAAAATTAAGTTTGTTTGAAATTATTTTCTAATACTTTGTGTTTTTGGTCGCTTCAGTGCTCTAAGCCTTACAGTAACAAGAAGAGTATAATACATCAGAACAGTTAAATAATGCTAATTGTTCTCCATGGTGAAACACTAAGAAAAGCAAATGCTAGAAATTAATTTAAATTGAAAATAAAACCAAAATTAAAAATGTTTCACAAGGAATGAGTGCGTGATACAGTGATGCACTATTTTGTGGAGCGTGTGTGTCATCCCCTGTCCATCTAGCCTTTACTTGCACATCCCAAAGATAGGCAGGCTCAGTGGCTAATGACTCTAAATTGGCACAGTTTTATTATGAACACGCTTATGTAACTGTGTTCTGTGATGAAATGGCCTCCCATCCTGGATTGGTTCCCAGTACAACTGTATTGAGCTCTAGATCTCTGTTTAGGAATAAGTGGATCTGGAAAATGGATTCATAGATGAATGAACCTAAGGCTTAGAAGAATCCAATGAAAATTTCAGATTAAGCTACAAAAACAGAGACTGAAATGTAGGAGATACAGAAAAGAGTATACAGTATATGAGTGCAAAGGTAGAAGAAGTATATGAGCAGCAGTCAAGGTGTTGGGAAAGACAAAGTCACTTTGGTTCATGTGCATTCATATCTGTACGTTATGCATCTTTATTAGATTACCATATGAAAAGAAGATGTGGCTCTCATTATGTTTCAAAAATTCTTTATTGACATTCCCATAAAATGTGTATGGCAAAGTGGGGGAGGGCTGGAGGGGAGGAGAAACAGAGCAAGTTACTTTTCATTTATCTTTTTCACCCCAACAACTGTAAGTGCTAATAATAATAATAATAATAAAAATAATAATAATAATGCATTTTATTTATAGGGGCACTTTACATTAGCAGTAAATCTCAAAGTGCAACATAAAAAGTTTAAACAAAGGCAAGGCAAGATAAAGCCATAATACCTCACAATAAAATGAAACCAAGGTTATCTCTATGTTATGAAACAACGCACTACTTTTACTTAAGATTACAAAATGTCCACAAAAATTCAGAAGCAGTGTCTCTTTAACCAAATAATGAACTTTGTAAGCTGGAATGTCAAAGGTCTCAATCATAATCTAAAGAGAAAAAAAGTATTCTCTCACATAACAGGCCTAAATGCCAAAATAGTATGTTCAAAGGAGACTCACTTAATAAGTAAGGACCAGTTTTGATTGCAAAGATAATGGATTGACTAAACTTTCACTCCAGCTATACAAACAAAACTAGAGATGTAGGAACATTAATACATAAAACAGTCTCACTTGTAGTATTAGAAGTAGTATCTGGTCCTGAGGGGCAACATACCACGGTGATGGGAAATTTATTTAAATCTAAAGTAATTTTGATAAATATCTATGCACCTAATCTGGATGATTGAGATTTCATCCACAATGTATTTGCATCCATTCCCAATATGAACACTGATCCACATTACTAAGCGAGAATGATAAACCGGATGGACGCAGGGACATCCGGCAATGGGCCGTGGACGCAAAAGACGTACTGCGCAGGCGCCCCAAAAACCCCCCCCCCCCCCCCCCCCCCCGCAAGCAACGGGAACCGGATGGAATGCAACCTAAAATAAGAAATGAGACACCGCGCACAGAAAAAAGGAGTCAGACCACAGAAAAAAGGAGTCAGACGCCGGCGCTGTGCACAAAACCCATTGCACATGAAACGGGACACACACAAAGAGGAGGATTCAACAAGCCCCTACCACACAAAAAAAAAGAAGCCGCAAGCACCACACAAAACCCATTGGACACAAAACGGGACAGACTACGGACATAGCACACGAAACGTACACAAAAACGACGATTCAGACCCACGACCACACTAACATAAATAACAAATGACACACAAAGCCCCATTTCTAAATGAACCGTCCCTATTAAACATACGTCATCTCAACACCGTTCAACCGCAGAAAAGGCTCCATATTAACAGTGAGTGCGATCCTCCTTATTACTTATCCATATATCTAACGCTGAAGAACAAACAAGTCATGAATTCACGATCACGGGTACAACATGAACGTAGACGCATGCAGCGCGCGTCTCACAGTGCTGCATCGATACAGGCACGGGTTCAAAACGAAACACCTCCCGTCTCAGACATACAGAAATGACAGCGAAGGGACAAAATAAATAAACGCAGACGTCTACTCAACACGTTCACACTATGCAGCATAGGTGGATCTCATTACAATGTGGCACTATTAACCGTTCAACCGCAAAAAAGGCTCCATATTAACAGTGAGTGCGATCCTCCTTATTACTTATCCATATTTCTCACGCTGAAGGACAAACAAGTCATGAATTCACGATCACGGGTACAAAACGATACGGCTCGGATAATGGGACCAAACACAATTCACACTATGCAGCATAGGTGGATCTCATTACAATGAGGCACTATTAACCGTTCAACCACAGAAAAGGCTCCATATTAACAGTGAGTGCGATCCTCCTTATTACTTATCCACATTACTAACCGAGAATAATAAACCGGATGGACGCAGGGACATCCGGCAATGGGCCGTGGACGCAAAAGACGTACTTCCATATATCTAACGCTGAAGAACAAACAAGTCATGAATTCACGATCACGGGTACAACATGAACGTAGACGCATGCAGCGCGCGTCTCACAGTGCTGCATCGATACAGGCACGGGTTCAAAACGAAACACCTCCCGTCTCAGACATACAGAAACGACAGCGAAGGGACAAAATAAATAAACGCAGACGTCTACACCGCATATCTGGAATGCCGGAAAACAAGCAGGCAAGGCTCCAAAAAGAGAAAGCTCAACTGACCTACATACAAAAAGGGGCAAGGCTCAATACAAACAATGCATGCCGTAAACTACAACAGGCTTCTCACACAGCACAGGCAAATCGATTACAGCTCCAAAACAACACGACCCAAATACTGGACATACAACGACGCGCCTCTCAAACAGCACAAGCAAAACATACAGGTCACGGACATCAACGACAGACACCTGCTAAATGCTTACGCCACTTAGCTGACAAAGCGTTCAATAATGAGTCCACTATTCAGGAAAATTCATTCGGATTAATGAATGTCATTTGCAATCATTGTCATTCACTTAACTTCCCTGAAGAAACAACTGGCAATACAAGTAATACATTTACACATTGTTGTCAAAAGGGTCAAATTAGACTGCCTCCTTTACATTCATATCCTGAATATCTACAGAAGCTTCTAACTAACGATGTACCTGAAAGTAAAAACTTTATGAATTGCATTAGATCCTACAAATCGGTATCTACTATGAACATGAACAGTAGCACTGCACGTGACATCCGTCTTGCAAAACTGTTAATTATTGATGAATGTACAATGGCATCCAGTCACTTACTCAACTCCATTCATAAACTTCTACAAACGTTGATGAATAATAATATTCCCTTTCAATGAAAGGTACTTTTATTAGGAGGAGATTTTAGACAGTGCTTAGCTATTGTTCCACATGCCATGCGCTCAGCTATTGTTCAGTGCACCTTAAAATACGCAGAGTATATTATGTCCAAAAAATATTAATGTGTAAAACATAAATACCCAAGTCATTGCATTACTTCCTGGAGAAACACAACTCTTTCTAAGCTCTGACAAAGTTGACTCTGATCACGACAATGACCATCTTCATTGACCTTACAAGTTCTGACCTGGAATTACCTTTTACACTTAAACGGCGTTTACAAAGAAATTTTCCCATAAACCTTTACACTGTGCCACACACTTTATTGTTTGCTTTCTATATGCATCATCTACACCTTCATACTATTCTACATCTCATTCATACATCACGCTCTTTCTCATTTCCCAACACCAGGGGTTGGCGAGCGAAGCGAGCAGGGGGCGGAGCCCCCTAGTAAAATTATAATGGCAGGAGACTTTTATTGTGTTTTAAATCCAGACCTGGAAACATCATCAGCTACAGTGGCATCTAATCCTGCAAAAACAATCACGCGGTTTGTAATGGAACATAATTTGTCAGATCCATTGAGCTTTTTAAACCCAAAGTCAATAGCATATTCCTTCTTCCCACCAGTATATCATGGCTACTCAAGATTTGATTATTTCATTACTGATAATTATTTACTGCCCACTATTAAATCTTGTAAAAACAACACTATTGTAATCATTGATCAATGGCGAGCGCCTGGTGGCTGGGCTTGCACCCATGGGGCTTGGCTGGGCACAGCCCGAAGAGGCAACGTGGGTCCCCCTTCCCATGGGCTCACCACCTATGGGAGGGGCCAAGGAGGTCGGGTGCAGTGTGAGTTGGGTGGTGGCCGAAGGCGGGGACCATGGCGGTCCGATCCTCTTGGGATGTGGAATGTCACCTCTCTGAAGGGGAAGGAGCCTGAGCTTGTGGGCGAGGTTGAGAGGTTCCGGCTAGATATAGTCGGGCTCACCTAGACGCACAGCTTGGACTCTGGAACCAATCTCCTTGAGAGGGGCTGGACTCTCTACCACTCTGGAGTTGCCCCCGGTGAGAGGAGCTGAGCGGGTGTGGGGATACTTATTGCCCCCCGACTTGGAGACTGTACATTGGGGTTTACCCCAGTGGACAAGAGGGTAGCCTCCCTCCGCCTTCGGGTGGGGGGACGGGTCCTAACTGTTGATTGTGTGTATGCACCGAACAGCAGTTCGGAGTACCCACCTTTTTGGAGTCCCTGGAGGGGGTGCTAGAGGGCATACCTTCTGGGGACTCCCTCGTACTGCTGGGAGACTTCAATGCTCACGTGGGCAATGACAGTGAGACCTAGAAGGACGTTATTGGGAGGAATGGCCCCCCCGATCTGAACCGGAGTGGTGTTTTGTTATTGGACTTCTGTGCTCGTCACGGATTGTCCATAACAAAACCATGTTCAAGCATAGGGGTGTTCATATGTGCACTTGGCACCAGGACACCCTAGGCCTCAGTTCGATGATCAACTTTGTGGTCGTGTCGTCGGACTTGCGGCCACATGTCTTGGACACTCGGGTGAAGAGAGGGGAGGAGCTGTCAACTGATCACCACCTGGTGGTGAGTTGGCTTCAATGGTGGGGGAGGATGCCGGTCAGGCCTGGTAGGCCCAAACGTGTTGTGAGGATCTGCTGGGAACATCTGGCAGAGCCCCCTATCAGAAGTAGCTTCAACTCCAACCTCCGGCAGGACTTCGACCACATCCCGAGGGAGGTGGGGGACATTGAGTCCGAATGGGCCATGTTCCGTGCCTCTATTGTTGAGGCGGCTGACCGGAGCTGTGGCCATAAGGTGGTCGTGGCGGCAATCCCCGAACCCGTTGGTGGACACCGGCGGTGAGGGATGCTGTCAAGATGAAGAAGGAGTTCTACCAGTCCCTTTTGTCCTGTGGGACTCTGGAGGCAGCTAATAGGTACCAGCACACCAAGCGGAATGCAGCTTCGGTGGTTGCTGAGGCAAAAACTCAGGCATGGGAGGAGTTTGGGGAGGCCATGGAGAACGACTTTCAGACGGCTTTGAGGAGATTCTGGTCCACTGTCCGGCGTCTCAGGAGGGGGAAGGAGTGCAGTGTCAACACTGTATATGGTGTAGGGATGCACCGATACCGAAACGGGTATCTGGTATCGGCCTCGATACCACATTTTCTAAAGTACTCGTACTCGTTAAAAGTCCCCCGATACCGGGGACCGATACCTCGGTCTGAGAAATGTCTATGTTTGAGCGGCGTGTAAGGGGTTAATCACAGGCGCCGAGTGCCCGCCCCCAGGCCCCGGCTGCAGCTCAGAGCGGGGAGAAGGCGAGGCGAGACGAGACATGTTAGCCGTGTGGAACTATTTCAAAGTGAATGAAGACGACAAAACAAAGGCGGACTGCAAATTGTGCTCAGCGAAATTGTCCAGAGGAGGCTCAAAAGGAAGCGCATTTAACATAAGTAATTTAATCAAGCACCTAAAATCCCAACACGACAACGAGTACAAAGAGTTTACCCACGCTTCTAAACCAACACAACCCACGCTGCAGCAAACTCTTGCAAGACGAGAGAAAATGTCCAGAGACAATCCACGTGCTGTGAAAATAACACAGGCAATTATCGAGTACATTGCATTGAGTGACCAGCCACTCTCGGAGGTAGAAAATGTGGGATTCCTGCGTCTCCTCCATGTTCTGGAGCCCAGATATGATATCCCAAGCCGCCGCTACATGACTGACACGGAGCTGCCTAAACTACACGACTCCGTGAAAAAACATATCCACAGCCTACTGCAAGCCTCCTCTGCGTTTAGTTTCACCATGGATATCTGGACAAGCAGTGTTAGCCCCGTGTCGCTAATTAGCCTAACCTCCCAGTGGATAGACGAGAGTTTCTTGTTTTTCTTGTTAAATTATATGACTAAAGCTGTTACCTGTAAATTTAAATCATGTTTTTATTAAGTGCTCGGTATCGGCAAGTACTCGGTATCGGCGAGTACTGAAATGCAAGTACTCGTACTCGTTTTCCAAAAAAGTGGTATCGGTGCATCCCTAATATGGTGGGGATGGTGCGCTGCTGACCTCGACTCGGGACGTTGTGGGTCGGTGGGGGGAGTACTTCGAAGACCTCCTCAATTCCACTAACATGCCTTCCAATGAGGAAGCAGAGCCTGGGGACTCGGAGGTGGGCTCCCCCATCTCTGGGACTGAGGTCACCGAGGTGGTCAAAAAACTCCTTGGTGGCAGGGCCCTGGGGGTGGATGAGATATGCTCGGAGTTCCTCAAGGCTCTGGATGTTGTAGGGCTGTCTTGGTTGACATGTGTCTGCAACATCGTATGGACATCAGGGACAGTGCCTCTGGATTGGTAGACCGGGGTGGTGGTTCCCCTCTTTAAGAAGGGGGACCAGAGGGTGTGTTCCAACTACAGAGGGATCACACTCCTCAGCCTCCCTGGAAAAGTCTATTCGGGGGTTCTGGAGAGGAGGGTCCGTCGGATAGTCGAACCTCAGATTCAGGAGGAACAGTGTGGTTTTTGTCCTGGTCGTGGAACAGTGGACCAGCTCTACACTCTTAGCAGAGTCCTGGAGGGTGCATGGAAGTTCGCCCAACCAGTCTACATGTGTTTTGTGGACTTGGAAAAGGCATTCGACCGTGTCCCTCAGAGAATCCTGTGCGGGGTTCTCCGAGAGTATGGGGTACTGGACCCCCTGATAAGGGCTGTTCGGTCCCTGTACAACCGGTGTCAGACCTTGGTCCGCACTGCCGGCAGTAAGTCGAACCCGTTTCCAGTGAGAGTTGGACTCTGCCAGTGCTGCCCTTTGTCACCGATTCTGTTCATAACTTTTATGGATAGAATTTCTAGGCGCAGCCAGGGTGTTGAGGGGGTCCGGTTTGGTGGACTCAGGATTGGGTCACTGCTTTTTGCAGATGATGTTGTCCTGTTTGCTTCATCAGGCTGTGATCTTCAGCTCTCTCTGGATCGGCTCGCAGCTGAGTGTGAAGCGGCTGGGTGGGAATCAGCGCCTCCAAATCCGAGACCATGGTCCTCAGCTGGAAAAGGGTGGAGTGCCCTCTCAGAGTTGGGAGTGAGATCCTGCCTCAAGTGGAGGAGTTCAAGTATTTTGGGGTCTTGTTCACGAGTGAGGGAAGAATGGAGCGTGAGATCGACAGGCGGATCGGTGCGGCATCCGCAGTGATGCGGGCTCTGCATCGGTCTGTCGTGGTGAAAAAGGAGCTGAGCTATAAGGCAAAGCTCTCAATTTACCAGTTGATCTATGTTCCTACCTTCACCTATGGTCATGAGCTATGGGTAGTGACCGAAAGAACGAGATTGCGAATACAGGCAGCTGAAATGAGTTTCCTCCGCAGGGTGTCTGGGCTCTCCCTTAAAGATAGGGTGAGAAGCTCAGTCATCTGGGAGGGGCTCAGAGTAGAGCCGCTGCTCCTCCGCATTGAGAGGTGTCAGATGAGGTGGCTCGGGTATCTGATCAGGATGCCTCCTGGACCCCTCCCTGGTGAGGTGTTCCGGGCACGTCCAATCGGGAGGAGGCCCCGGGGAAGACCCAGGACACGCTGGAGGGACTATGTCTCTCGGGTGGCCTGGGAACGTCTCGGGATTCTCCCGGAAGAGCTAGAAGAAGTGGCCTGGGAGAGGGAAGTCTGGGTATCTCTGCTCAAGCTGCTGCCCCCGCGACCCGACCTCGGATAAGCTGAAGAGAATGGATGGATGGATGGATGATCATGCCCCTCTGATCTTGGAGCTTGAATCACTATGCCCTACATACTCATTTTGTAGCTGGTGTCTCAAACCCCTGTCATTAGCAGGTGAGGACTATACAGAATTCACCTCCAAACAAATTGATTATTTTTTAGAGATAAATGTTTCCTCAGAGGTATCTGTTCCAATATTCTGGAAAACTCTGAACGCTTTTTTTAAGAGGACAGATTATTTCATATCTTTCCCATAAAAATAAATTGGAGACAAAGAAGGAGTCACACTTAATCAGCGAAATTACCAGAATAGATTAAGAATAGGTATCTAAATGAGGCACTTTATAAGCAAAGACAGGTTCTGTAATTAGAATTGAACCTCTTTACAACAAAAGAAACAGAATGGCTCATCTTCAAATTGTGACATCATTACTATAAACATGGAGAGAAAGCTAATTAAGATCTTAGTTCAACAAATCCACAAGCAGGAAGTTTACAACACAATTACAAAAATTACCAAAACAGATGGAGATAAAATCATTGACCATAAAACTGTAACACACACATTTAGAGAGTACTATAAGTCCTCATATTCTACTCTGTTTAAAGATGATAAGACACAATTTATTGAGTTTTTTGATGCACTACAAATACCACAGCTAGATACTCTTAGTGCAGAGGAACTGGAAAAATCTATGACACTCTCAGAATTACTGGATGCTATGCACTCACTCTAAAGTGGGAAAGCAGTTGGCTCTGATACCTACCTATCTAATAGAACTGTATAAAAAAATTTCCAAAAAAGTTGGTTCCACTATTATTAGCAACGTTTGTAGAAGCTAGAGACTACAAAATTTTATCTCAAACTTTTCACCAAGTAGTAATTAACCCCTTTTCAAAGAAAAATAAGAACTTATTACAATGTGCATCACACTGCACCTGAATAATGATGTTTAGATACTCTCCAAAGCTCTAGCTATAAGGATTAAGAAAGTGCTTCCTTCTGTAATATCACAGGACTAAACTGGATTTATTAAAGGCAGACACTTAGATTCTAACCTTCTAACCTGTTTAACGTAATATATTTACCTATTTATACTATTACACCAGAGATTTTATTTTCGTTAGACACAGAAAAAACATTTGACATGGTTGAATGGGAGTTCCTATTCACTACATTGCTTTAATTTGGCTTTGGCCTAAATATATGTGAATGGAACCATTGGCCATTCACTTTCGAAACACATCAAAGATAAAGGGGATTACCAAAAAAGGACTTGACAAGAAAATATCACTACAGTTAGGTCCATAAATATTTAGACAGAGACAACTTTTTCTAATTTTGGTTCTGTACATTACCACAATGAATTTTAAATGAAACAACTCAGATGCAGTTGAAGTGCAGACTTTCAGCTTTAATTCAGTGGGGTGAACAAAACGATTGCATAAAAATGTGAGGGAACTAAAGCATTTTTTGAACACAATCCCTTCATTTCAGGAGCTCAAAAGTAATTGGACAATTGACTCAAAAGCTATTTCATGGGCAGGTGTAGGCAAGTCTGTCGTTATGTCATTATCAATTAAGCAGATAAAAGGCCTGAAGTTGATTTGAGGTGTGGTGCTTGCATGTGGAAGATTTTGCTGTGAACAGACAACATGCGGTCAAAGGTGCTCTCCATACAGGTGAAAGAAGCCATCCTTAAGTTGCGAAAACAGAAAAACCCATCCGAGAAATTGCTACAATATTACGAGTGGTAAAATCTAGTTTGGTACATCCTGAGAAAGAAAGCAAGCACTGGTGAACTCAGCAACGCAAAAAGACCTGGACGTCCATGGAAGACAACAGTGGTGAATGATCGCAGAATCATTTCCATGGTGAAGAGAAACCCCTTCACAACAGCCAACCAAGTGAACAACACTCTCCAGGGGATAGGCGTAGCGATATCAAAGTCTACCATAAAGAGAAGACTGCATGAAAATAAATACATAGGGTGCACTGCAAGGTGCAAGCCACTCATAAGCCTCAAGAATAGAAACGCTAGATTGGACTTTGCTAAAGAACATCTAAAAAAGCCAGCACAGTTCTGGAAAAACATTCTTTGGACAGATAAAACTAAGATCAACCTCTACCAGAATGATGGCAAGAAAAAAGTATGGAGAAGGCGTGGAACAGCTCATTATCCAAAGCATACCACATCATCTGTAAAACACGGTGGAGGCAGTGTGATGGCTTGGGCGTGCATGGCTGCCAGTGGCACTGGGACACTAGTGTTTATTGATGATGTGACACAGGACAGAAGCAGCCGAATGAATTCTGAGGTGTTCAGAGACATACTGTCTGCTCAAATCCAGCTAAATGCAGTCAAATTGATTGGGTGGCATTTCATGATACAGATGGACAATGACCCAAAACATACAGCCAAAGCAACCCAGGAGTTTACTAAAGCAAAGAAGTGGAAAATTCTTGAATGTCCAAATCAGTCACCTGATCTTAACCCAATTGAGCATGCATTTCACTTGTTGAAGACTAAACTTCGGACAGAAAAGCCCACAAACAAACAGAAACTGAAAGCCGCTGCAGTAAAGGCCTGGCAGAGCATTAAAAAGGAGGAAACCCAGCAACTGGTGATGTCCATGAGTTCAAGACTTCAGGCTGTCATTGCCAGCAAAGGGTTTTCAACCAAGTATTAGAAATGAACATTTTATTTCCAGTTATTTCATCCATCCATCCATTCTCTAACCCGCTGAATCCAAACACAGGGTCACGGGGGTCTGCTGGAGCGAATCCCAGCCAACACAGGGCAGGAACCAATCCTGAGCAGGGTGCCAACCCACTGCAGGACACATACAAATACACCCACACACCAAGCACACACTAGGGCCAATTTAGAATCGCCAATCCACCTAACCTGCATGTCTTTGGACTGTGGAAGGAAACCGGAGCGCCCGGAGGAAACCCACGCAGACACGGGGAGAACATGCAAACTCCATGCAGGGAGGACCCGGGAAGCGAACCCAGGTCCCCAGATCTCCCAACTGCGAGGCAGCAGCGCTACCCACTGCGCCACCGTGCCGCCCTTCCAGTTATTTAATTTGTCCAATTACTTTTGAGCCCCTGAAATTAAGGGATTGTGTTAAAAAATACTTTAGTTGCCTCACATTTTTATGCAATCGTTTTGTTCACCCCACTGAATTAAAGCTGAAAGTCTGCACTTCAACTGCATCTGAGTTGTTTCATTTAAAATTCATTGTGGTAATGTACAGAACCAAAATTAGAAAAAAGTTGTCTCTGTTCAAATATTTATGGACCTAACTGTATATGCAGAGGATATAGTACTGCATATATCAGACCCAGAAGATTCCTTACCAGTAGTCCTTAATGCACTCGCAGAATTTCAAAAGATATATGGACTCAAAATTTATTTGAAAAAAAGTGTGCTTTTTCCAGTGAACGATCTAGCACACAATACTAGACTTGACATTGACCCATCTGTTTTTATCAAATCAGTTTAAATACATAGGGGTGAACATTGCAAGCAAATATAAAGATTTTTTTCAACAGCATTTTGGTATCAGCATGGAAAAAAGTAAACAAGATGTGAATACATCTCCCATTAGCAGAGAGAATCAATACTGTCAAGATGAACATCCTTCCCAAGCTTCTTTTTTTATTTCAGTGGGGAAAGGATGTTTCACTTACTATCCCAGAAAATTAGTGCAAGGCAGCCATGCATAGAATACACTTTAGCTCCAAATGTATAAAATATTCAAGCATTCAGCATAAAATCTTTCATTTATCACTTTCATCTCGTTTAAAACTGTCCAAAATGTACCCAGGACAAGATTCAATCTGTGAATGTTGCTATCTACGTCCAGCCTCACTGGGCCATATGTTTTGAAAATGCACTAAATTATCATAATTTTGGACAAAAATCTTTGAATTCCTAATGGACAGCCTTGGTGTCACAATCACTCCTAATCTATTTAAAGTTGTGTTTGGTGTACTCCCAAATGGGCTTAAAGTGGAGAAGGACAAATTGATTGTAATTGCCTATACCACATTACTAGCATGTAGACTTATCTTGCTCAACTGGAAGAATCCAAGCCTACCAGATATAAGTCAGTGGGTAAATTATGTTCTACACTATCTGAAATTGGAAAAAATTAAACTCTCACTTACAGGATCTGTTCAAAACTTTCTAAAAATATGGCAAGTTCTAATTAATAACATTTTAGAAAAAGGCTTTCTATCAGTGAAAAGGACATTTTCCCTTCTTGGTTGTTTTTAAGGATTTGTTCTTGCTATTGACTCACCTGTATTTCTCTCAGTTGGAGTTTGAAATTTTGTTTTGTTATGTTCGACTTGATTATATGTAATGTTATCTTCTTCATTGTAGAAATTAGACTTGATCATATGGATTATTACTTTCTTCAAGTAAAATAAAATGATAAAAAAAGAAAAGAAAAAGACTGAAAAATCAGCCAAAATGGATAAATGGCAGTATTATTTAAAAAGTTGTGATGGACACGGGGCACCAGTGAGCCCCAAACCCCAAACATGACCACACGAACACAGTTCCAGGTTCAAATAAATGGGTGTTTATTACTAAAATACCTCAGTATAAGCACAAAAGCACAAGTTTTCTCTCCTCAATACCTCTCCTTTCACTACAGCACTGCCCTCCACTAGTCAACTGTTGCCTTCCTTCCTCCCACCTCCTCCGAAAAAAGAGGCATTGTCTAGTGTCTGGCTTCTTAAGATTGTCCTGTTTTTTTTCTGGATTTTCTCCCCATCGCAATAGGTAAAATAGTCACGGGAAAAGACACGCCCAATCGTGTAGGTGTTTCCTTTCACAAAAAATTTATACAAACAGGTTTTCTGCCACCCAGAAACTCCTGACAACTAGGCAAATTGTGATGGAACTGGAGACCAGTGAGCCCCAAACATGATTACACAAAACAGTCCCGGGTTCAAATCAAAAGGTATTTATTCAACACAATACCTCTCCAAAGTTACAAAGCACTAAGCACAAGGCACAGATTCTCTCTCTCTCTCTTCCCAGTACTCTCTCCTGATACCACTGCACTGCCTTCCTCCAGTCGAGTGTTTCCTTCCTTCCTCCCAGCTCCAACTCACCTGCACAAGGGATTGCGGTCCCTTTTATTGAGGAACCAGGAGTACTTCCGGTGCCAGGGCTGTTCCCCATTGGAAATGCTTCAGGGTCATATGAAAATCCAATATATTCGGGAGTGCATCTCCCTGCAGCACCCACAGACTCCAGCAGGGCTGTACTGTCAGACTACAACTCCCAGCATTCCCTGCTGGTTCCTGAATGGGCACCGATATGGAGGGCTGCTGCCATCTAGCGCCTGGGGAGGAATAAACTTCCCTCAGAGACAGTCCTTCCCTGTCCTCTTCCTTTATCTCTGCCAGGGAAGGTCCTCAAAACATGTCCGGTTGAGACACCTTTCCAATTGCCTGGGGCTTCCTGCCTGGGTATGGAATTCCTGGTCAGGATGTCGGTCCCTCCTCCTGAGAAGTCCTTTTCCACGAATCGAGAAAATGTTGAAAATCAGAAGGAAATAGCAGATGAACTGAACAAATTTTTCACCAAAGTATTTAAAAAGGAAGAAACAACTAGACTGCCTTATAAAGAAGAAAAAAAAAAAAGCCAGATGTGTTTCAAGCCCTCAATAAATTGAAGACTATTAAAACCCCTTGACCTGATGGGATTTTAGCAATTGAATTGAAAGAAATGAAAGATGACATATATAAACCCTTATTAAGCATATTTCAGCAGTTACTTCAGAAAGGAGAAGTACCTGAGGACTGGAAAGTTGCAAATGTGATTCTAATCTTCAAGAAGGGAGATAAAATCGATCCTAGTAGTTACAGACTAATTAGTCTTACTTCTGTGCCATGCAAAATTATGGCAACTATAATAAGAAATAAATTAGAAAATGACCTGCACCTAAATAATATTTTAAATTGCCGCTGGCATGGGTTTATGAGATGAAGGTCCTGCCAAACCAATCTTTTACATGTTTCTGAAGAAACAACCAGAATAGTTCACAAAAGCAAAGCATACAACATAATTTACCTAGACTTTCAAAAAGCTAGTCCCACACCAAAGATTAATTCTGAAACTTGAAGCTGTAGGCATCAGAAGTTACGTATAAAACTGGATCTCTTGTTAACTGGTAGGATACAAGAAATACAGATAAGGGGAGAATGCTCCACAAGGAGCAAGGTCATAAGTGGAGTCCCTCAGGGGTCTGTCCTTGGACCATTACTTTTACTGATTTGTATTAATGACATTGATTGTGGTATAGTCAGTAATCTTGCTAAATTCACAGATGACACTAAAATTGGAGGAATGGCAGACACTGATGAGGCAAAAAGAATCCAAAGTGACCCAGACAACCTTCAGAACTGGGCAAATACCTGGAAAATGCAGTTTAATGGGCAAAATTTAACATCAGTTATAAATACAAGGTAAAAGTCAGTCTGGAGGCAACCTCTGAAAAGGATTTAGGGGTTTATGCAACATTTTCATCAACTAAGCAATGTACAGAAACAATTATAAGTGCAAATAAAATGTTAGGTTAATTCATAAAAACTACTGAATTTAAGTCAAGGGACGTAATGTTTAAAATATATAGTGTACTGCTAAGACCATATCTGAAGTATTGTGGGCAGTTCTGGGTACCACGGTACAAGAAAGGTATAGCAGCACTTGATGCGGTGAAGAGAAGAGCAAGCATGTGCATCCCAGGACTTCAAGACCTGTCCTACTCTGACAATCTCAGAGAATTAAACATGTTCAATCTTGAGCAGAAGAGACTATGTTAAAACCTAATCCAGGTATTTAAAATTCTCAAAGGCACTGATAAAATTGGTCCAGTACAATTCTTTCATCTTCAGGGTGAATCACATACTCAAGGACATCAGTGGAACTTAATGGGAGGTGCATTTTAAGCTGAAGCCAGGAAGCACTTCTTTACTCAAGGAGTTGTGGGACTCTGGAACAAACTACAGAGGTATGGAGTTGAAACAGAAATCTTGACAACCTTTTAGAAAAATCGGAATGAGCTATTGGGACAGCTTAACTATTAGCTAAACAAATGAACAGAATGGTCTCCTTTCATTCATCAAATTTCTTATGTTCTAGCCAACTGGCTCCCTGTTAGCCTAAATAAATTAATTTGTGCGTTAATTTATTTTAAGTTAAATTCTGTACATTCATTTTCTAATCCCCATTCCCAATAGTAAAATGCATACTCTTAAATCATTGTATGCACTATGAGAGCTCATTTGCATGCTTTAGATTGATGGCAGATGTTTGGATGGCAGCTTATTCACAAGAGCTTGTTTCAAATGTGACTCATTTAAATTGTGCATTATTGCTGCTAAGATATCATGTCATTTCCCAGTCCCTGGAGTTCAGTGAATCGTGCATGTAGGAGTAAATTACACATAGTGTTGAAGACCAATTTTGGTTAATAAGAGGTTAACAGCTTTAAGTACAGCCCCAGAGGTCGGTGATGCTGAGGCCTGCATCATTAATGAGTGTGCGGATCCCTATTTGTGCTCCTCTTGCTTTCTCCCACTCGTTAAGAAAACAGGGCTGAAAGGGGGAGAAGCCAGCTGCTCCTGTTCACGGGAAAACCCTTTTGCAGGCTGTGAAATGGGAGGGCTGGGCAGAAGGAGGAGGTACGCATGCGTGTGTATGAGACAGAGAGAGAGAGAGAAGCACTTGCAGGCATTAGGGCTCTCACAGCAGTGGTGAATGGCAGATTGCCTGCTGAGGCTGTGAAGAAGCGCAATTTCTGGTAAGGGGAGGAAAATAGACAAGAAGAAAAACAAGTAACAAATAGCATCCCTGTACTCGAGGCAGCACTGGCCTGTATTTTCACCGAAGACTGCATGGAGACCTAAAGATTTGGGAGTTGCCTTCGTACCAGTTCCAACATCCTTGCAATTGGCTCAGCATCTCTTCCTCTTCCCACAGGTACTGTCTGCTTCTCTGTTTCAATTCCGTGCACAGATAAATAATGAACTTTCTGCGGCGAAGGCTGTCTGACAGCAGTTTTATTGCTAACCTGCCAAACGGATACATGACAGACCTTCAGCGCCCAGAACCTCAGCAGCCCCCTCCCCCCGTGGCCTCTCCTGCACAGGAGAGGAAGCAGGCTGCACCGCCAACTGGAACAAGCTTCTTCAGCTCCATCTCGAATGCTGTAAAGCAGACAGCTGCCTCAGCTGGATTAGTAGAACAGACCCCAGCCACCACAAGCAAGAAGTTCAAAGTGCTTCTTGTCATCGATGATCCACAGACTGAATGGTAAGTAACCAATGTCTGTCTCCATATTAGTTATGTTCATATGGAAGCTGTCCAAAAGAATCGGATGTAGTGTATGAAAACAAGGATTAAAATAAAAACATGCAAGTGAAAGGCTGATTATAATTAGACTGCAGGTTTCTGGTAAATAGGAAGCTATAAGGTTCATCAGAGAGAATTAACTGATGATTATCATGCTGCACTGCCGAGTATGCTGTACAGTGATGTCTAGAGTTGAGTATAGCTATCAGCATTCTAGGGAACCAAATATGTCTATTAACACTGTTGAGATCTGGGTATGGTGTTCAGCGAACTAGGGAGTTGTGCTTGGTGTCCAGAATCCTAGTGATTTGGGAATGGTGTTTTGGACACTTGGTTGCTACAATCAGTATTGTACAACCCTAAATAATGTACTCAGCATCCTGAAGAGAAAGGATAAATTCTGTAAATCACAGGGTCTGAGAGAAGAACTGAAAATGATGATGAACCTCCTGGAGAGTTTTGTATCATGTCCAAAAATGTCCTAAGCAGGGTATGGCCTTTAGCTTCCTAGGGAGCTGATTATGAAATGCAGTGTTCTGGGCGTTAGGTATGCCTTTTAGTACTCAGAAGAGAAAGCTGCTTATGCATTCAGCACCCTATGGTGTTTGTCACAGCGGGTATGCACTACAAAACTGCCACACTTGGGAAAGTATATGCATGACACACATAAACACACTTTTCAATGTGAATTTAGCAGTATAAAGGTTAATTTAAAGCTAGTAAATTTACTATTATCTGGAGTGCTGCGTTTTCTGGATTAAGGAGATCAGCAGATATCCTTTCCACATGCTGCAGCACTGGAAAAGGTACTCATCACCGTAGGGAGCTTGGTATCACATTCAGTGTGTTTAAGAGTTATGTATCACAGTTATCACTACGAAGAAATAGCAGTGGTGGTTATCAATATAAGTGAGCTGAAATTGGCATTCAGTATACTGTATGGCTGAATATGGCCCTAAGCATTCTGAAGATTGGGGTTAATATTTAACATTCCTGAAACATTCTCTTTTTCAAAATGGGTAGGACATAACACATCATGTACAGCTTGTCTGGCATTCATTGTTCTGGACAATATGGCACATACTTAGCAATCTGAAATGTGCTTGTTATCCATTTTGCACTGTGGAGGGTTAGGTTTGGTGATCAGCAACCTGTTGAGCTAAGTAAAGCAAATTTGGATACTGCACAGCTGATTTTAAATGTTAATATTTATATATTTGCTGACTGAAATCTATTGCAAAATTATCTAGGCCTTTGTAGTTAGTTTCTTTTCAGTAGCAGATTTCAGAAGAGAGTCCTTCACTCCCCACATTCTGAGAAATAAAATGTCTTATATTTCACAGCTCTAATGCTCGTTGTTGTTCTGAACATGGCTCACCAGAAACCTCTTTAGAACCATCTGGTAAGCTATAATGAACCAGATGAAATCTCCTGCATTTAGGTTTGTTCCTTCTCCTCTGGCTTAATGCAGTAATTAGGTCATTATCCTTTAATGATGAATCAATGTCCCCAGATTCTGTGACTTCAGGGGTCTCACAAAATTGTGTTCATTGACCTCTTCAATATGAGCTACATTGTCTGCTATGACAGTCTTATTGGCCACTAATTCTCTGATGACATACAACTGTATATGAAATTTAGCATATGTTCTGGACAAGTTCTCTCCAGCAGCAGTGACATCAGAGCCATGGCAAGCATAAGCATACATTATTTTATTGCTAATTTTTACAAGACGAAAAAGCTTCTTGTGAGATCTTAAGCACAAATCAAGATATTTGATGTTGTCTTGTTGGACACTGGATCCTCTCCAGCAATTTTGTCATCATCTGTGAAATGTCTCAATGTTATTCTTGACAGTAAACTAACTATTGAGTCACGCATCTTTGCTGATGTTGATTTAATTTTACTACTTACATTTTATCCCTAGCAGGAAGTCTATCTGTACTACTGGATTACTGCAGTTCTCTCCTCAACTGTCTTCCATTCACATAGTAACCAACAACAAGTAAAAATGTAGCTGCTAGAGTCCTGACTCAGATAAACACCGTGACCACATTTCACCACAGCTGGCTCAACTACACTGGCTTCCTGTCACATACAGAATAATCTATAAAACTCAGCAAGCTAATTTACAAAACTGTTAACAACAACACCCAAGAATAGCTATGTGCAATGCTTGCCCTGCAAAATTCTGTGAGACTACCAAGATATTTGACGTAATTCATCAAGCTGTTCCAAAATTTTTCTGCAAAACTTTTGCTGAATGTTCTTTTATTTTTCTTAGTCCCACACTATGAAACATACTAGAGACATCAGTTTACAAGGCTGTCAACCATAACATTTACATCAAGATGAAAGACCCTCCTTTCTCTTTTTTCTAGAATTGTTCTTCAAACACTAACTCTTTAAAACCAACTCTTGCAAATCTGACTCTTTGCTACGCTACTGCTTCTCTTGGTCCTCTGATTACTCTTCTCCTATAGTTCAATATTCTCAATTATCACTGGCAGATCCTTTCCAAGGGCTTCCTCATATCCATTGATACTTAATCCATGTTTTGTCTAGTTGCTTTAATTGTTTTATTCCATTTGTGAGTTTTTTAAATTTGACACTATATTGTAATCATACTCATTATATGTTTGAAATGACAAATGGAGAAATTTAGAGTTTTGACCAATTGATTGATTTACTATAAATTGATACGGAATTTAGACTTCTCTATACAGACGACCTGAATCTTTTCAAAATTTTGATGTTTTAAAATTTTAATCTGATGCCTCACAAGTTGCATATGTTAAGTTGTAGATCCACTTCTCCCTAGTTGCAACATGTGTATGCAATGCTGTAGATTAGAACCTGATTACTAAGTACAGATCAGATTTGTGAGCTATGTTACATGTCATCTCACCACAAGCCCATGCCGGCAAACAGTCTGTATTGTGTATCATTTTGTCTTCTTACAGGTTATTGCCTGAGAATACTGTTTATTGTGTTACAAATTAGCTTATGCCTAGACACCAGAATTTGGCCTCATATTTTGTGTCACATTTGAAATTAAGTTTAGTTTAGTTTCTGGTATTGAATTAAAACATGAATATATAGTGCATCCGGAAAGTATTCACAGCGCATCACTTTTTCCACATTTTGTTATGTTACAGCCTTATTCCAAAAAAATCATTTTTTTTCCTCAGAATTCCACACACAACACCCCATAATGACAACGTGAAAAAAGTTTACTTGAGATTTTTGCAAATTTATTAAAAATAAAAAAAATTGAGAAAGCACATGTACATAAGTATTCACAGCCTTTGCCATGAAACTCAAAATTGAGCTCAGGTGTATCCTGTTTCCCCTGATCATCCTTGAGATGTTTCTGCAGCTTAATTGGAGTCTACCTGTGGTAAATTCAGTTGATTGGACATGATTTGGAAAGGCACACACCTCTCTATATAAGGTCCCACAGTTGACAGTTCGTGTCAGAGGACAAACCAAGCATGAAGTCAAAGGAATTGTCTGTAGACCTCCGAGACAGGATTGTCTCGAGGCACAAATCTGGGGAAGGTTACAGAAAAATTTCTGCTGCTTTGAAGGTCCCAATGAGCACAGTGGCCTCCATCATCCGTAAGTGGAAGAAGTTCGAAGCCACCAGGGGCCTCATGTATAACGCCGTGCGTACAACTCACACTATAACATGGTGTAAGCACAAAAGCGGGAATGTGTGTACGCACATTAAAATCCAGATGCAGGAATCTGTATGTACGCAAACTTTCACGTTCTTCCACTACATAAATCCTGATTAGTGTGAAAAGTAACGCACGTGCACGCGCCTTCTGTCCCGCCCCAACTCCTCCTAGAATTACGCTTCATTGAATATGCAAATCGATATAAATAGCCTTCTGAGAAAAGACAATGGGAAAAGCACGGGAGAAAATATAAGAATTTCAGCGAATACCAAGTGGAGGCAAAGTAAAAAAAACGTACTATTTGTTGGTTTAAACAGTGGTATAATCAACAAAAGGAAGTTGATCAAGTGAAAAAGTGTCAGACAAACTCGAAAGGTCAAGTTCACAAAGTCGCACAGTGCCCGAAATAAAAAAGAAATCACATATCAAAGTCGCCGTGAAAAGGCAAGTCGTAGCCCACCGTCTGAGTGTCATATGAAAGCTTATTAGGGTACAGACAAAAAAAATAGGCACACAGTGGGAAAAAAGCACAAAATGTCAACTTTAACCTCGAAATTTCCACTTTAATCACGTAGTTTATTTTGCCATTAAAGTAGAACATCATAAAGTTCATCTTAAAATCATTTAATTTACTAGTTTCTCAAATCCCATTGTAACTAAAGTAGGACGTTAAATGCTTTGTTCTGTATTTGATCTTCTTTGTGCTCTGTGTGTGAATCACTACCTGCTTCTTAAACGGGCTTTCTCTTTCTCCAACAGGACACATAATCCATTACATTCGTGATATTACAGCTAAATGAATAATTAAAATACTGAGATGTATATGTGATATCTTTTTCATGATGATAGGAATGAAAGCATGTTATTAAACATGGGAACACGGTGGCGCAGTGCTTGTTCATATCTCACGCAAGAGGCTTGCTGCGCCATGCGTGACCTTCAATGAAATAATTTATCACAGCAGTACTGTCTCTTTCAAACGTACTAACCTCCAATTCCTGTCCTTACTTTTCTTTCTCCAAATACCCAATCGCCACACAATCAGCTATGTAATAGACGTGAAGCCATCTGTAAGCTTAGAACATCGATTCTTCAAAACTTTTAAGGAACATTGAAATATCTTCGTAGTACATGTTTAATTATGCTATCTTTCCAGTGTCGCGTCAGCACAAGAATACAACGCAATGCAGGAACAATCCCTGAACTAGCTAGCGCTGCGGCACCGTGTCCTCACATGTTTAATTATTAACAATACAGATTATTTAAATGAAGTTAAAGTTTTATCTGTATAATATAATCAACATATTTTGCTGCATTTCATCTTAAAAATGAATACCGTCATCATATGTAAATACGCGCTTTATAAAGTGGCACAGGTTGTGCAATATTATAACTGTAGTGCAAGTTTACAGTGAGGTAATTGTACTTATAAGTAAACAGTTCTACAAGGAGAACTTGATGGACTGATTGAGTGCGTTTAGAGTTCTTGGGATGAAACCTTTTCTAAACCGCGAAGTCCGTACTGGGAAGTCTCTAAAGCGTTTTGCCGTGGCTCAGGCAGCGTCTGCTTCATGCTGTATACCGATATTTCTCTTTCCGTTCAGCTGCTGCTTTGATTCCCCACTCAGATACAGTGATATAAATACTCCGAGTGGTACAGTGAGAGTAATATGGAAAAAGATGCTGTGGCAACCCTTAACAGGAGCAGCTGAAAGAAGAAGAAGATGCAGTGAGAGTTACAACGCTAAAGCAGTTATGGTATTTGGAATACTATGGCTATTCCCTGGACCATTATATTGCTGCAGGTTAATTACAATCAGATGCATTACACTAATAAACAATATGCAGTTAGTTTCAGTGTATTTATAAAGCCGTGTCAGGAATGTGGAGCTAAGAAAGAAAGGGTGACCACGGAGGAACAGTAGCACTGCTTTGACGCTGGGAACTGCCAGTCTGCAAAACCGAGCGGAGAAATTGTGTACGCCAAGGTATGAGTTACCGTGGAAATGTGCGTGGCTTTACGCCAAGTTTAGGTTTTATACATCGTGATTTGAGCGTGGAAACGGGAGTACGCAACATTTCTGTGCGTACGCACTGTTTATACATGAGGCCCCAGGACTCTTCCTAGCACTGGCCGGCCATCTAAACTGAGCGACCGGGGGAGAAGGGCCTTAGTCAGGGAGGTGACCAAGAACCCGATGGTCACTCTGTCAGAGCTCCAGAGGTCCTCTGTGGAGAGAGGAGAACCTTCCAGAAGGACAACCATCTCTGGAGCAATCCACCAATCAGGCCTGTATGGTAGAGTGGCCAGATGGAAGCCACTCCTTAGTAAAAGGCACATGGCAGCCCGCCTGGAGTTTGCCAAAAGGCACCTGAAGGACTCTCAGACCATGAGAAAGAAAATTCTCTGGTCTGATGAGACAAAGATTGAACTCTTTGGTGTGAATGCCAGGCGTCACGTTTGGAGGAAACCAGGCACAACTCATCACCAGGCCAATACCATCCCTATAGTGAAGCATGGTGGTGGCAGCATCATGCTGTGGGGATGTTTTTCAGCGGCAGGCACTGGAAGACTAGTCAGGATAAAGGGAAAGATGACTGCAGTAATGTACAGAGACATCCTGGATGAAAACCTGCTTCAGAGCGCTCTTGACCTCAGACTGGGGTGACGGTTCATCTTTCAGCAGAACAACGACCCTAAGCACACAGCCAAGATATCAAAGGAGTGGCTTCAGGACAACTCTGTGAATGTCCTTGAGTGGCCCAGCCAGAGCCCAGACTTGAATCCGATTGAACATCTCTGGAGAGATCTTAAAATGGCTGTGCACCGACGCTTCCCATCCAACCTGATGGAGCTTGAGAGGTGCTGCAAAGAGGAATGGGCGAAACTGGCCAAGGATAGGTGTGCCAAGCTTGTGGCATCATATTCAAAAAGACTTGAGGCTGCAATTGCTGCCAAAGGTGCATCGACAAAGTACTGAGCAAAGGCTGTGACTACTTATGTACATGTGATTTCTCAGTTTTTTTATTTTTAATAAATTTGCAAAAACCTCAAGTAAACTTTTTTCATGTTGTCATTATGGGGTGTTGTGTGTAGAATTCTGAGGAAAAAAATGAATTTAATCCATTCTGGAATAAGGCTGTAACATAACAAAATGTGGAAAAAGTGATGCGCTGTGAATACTTTCCAGATGCACTGTTTTAAAATGCTACACTGATGTACAAATTAAACCAATACCTGAATGCAGCTGTCACACTCTGCACAGAAATTATACAGAATTCATGTGTGTTAACATTTGTCAACTATAGAACAGGTTTTAAAATGTTTTACATATAATGCAGGACAGGTACATACCTACATTTGGAATTAGTAGGAATTTAAAAAAAAATCTACATTGGGTTAATAAAGCGTTTCGAAAAGATAATGCACAAAGAAAACAAAACAGCTGTATAAAGCATATAAGACTAATAGCTCCAATATGAATTTTAGGGAATATGAGAGCATGAGGGTAACCACTAAGAAGGATATTAGGGAAGCTAAAAGGCAGTTAGAGAGGAATATAGCAGATAAGGTGAAGGATGACCCAAAGAGATTCTTTCAGTATTTTAATAGAAGAACTGTCAAGGTGGAGGAATTGTAAAGGGGAATTAAAAAATACAGACAATGAAATAGCACATGCTCTAAACTTGTATTTTTCTGGAGTCTTAACATATGAGGAAGCAGATAACCACCCAAAAGTAACAGTGGCTACTAAGGGAGTACTGAGTGTTTTGGAAATTGTTGATAAAGAAGTACTGTTCAGATTAAATAGGCTGAAATCAAACAAATCGCTAGGACCAGATATTATTTATCCTTGAGCGCTTAAGCAGGTTAGTGGATACATATACAAATCCTTGCCATATTTGTTTAGGAAATCACTGTGCACTGGGGAAATTCCAAAGGACTGGAAAATGGCAAATATTATCCCATTATATAAAATGGGTGATTGAGCAGAACTAAGTAACTATAGTAATTAAAGTGGAGTTGGAACAGACTGTGTTTCTACACACTCTACACCCCATAAAGTCGTAAATTTCAGTGATAATGGCAAGAAAACAACAAATGAAATGAGAGAGAGCATTAAAATCCTTAGAAGTGTAGGCCTTTCATTTAAAGAAATTGCTAAAAAAAATCAAAGTGTCAGTGAGTGTCAGTCTGCTTTAAGACAGACAGAGGGTTTTTAAGTAATCAAAAAAAGTTGAGGCACCTGTGCAAATTGTTTGCTTTGACATGCAAGGCTTAATTTACTTTAATTGCTGCTGAACATCTGTATGTTTGCTGAAGAAGGCCCATTTGTAATATTTTGATATTTCTTTTTTTTCAGTTTTTGCTAACCTAAACTTGAAATTTAAACCTCTGGCAGTTTACTGCTTATGTTTTCACCATTTTAGGTCATTCACTGCATTTCAACTGCTTTAATTTGAAGAAAAACTGAAACAGCTGAGGTGTTCTAAAATGTTTGACCAGTAGAGCATATCCATTTTTTCATTTTATTAATAAACATTTATTCACAAAAACATCCATTGCTTGTATTCATTCAGAGAAAATACTTTCAGCATATCAGCTATTGGGTGGCACGGTGGCGCAGTGGTAGCACTGCTGCCTCGCAGTTTGGAGACCTGGGTTCACTTCCTGGGTCCTCCCTGGGAGTTTGTATGTTCCTGTGGTGGGCTGGCATCCTGCCCGGGGTTTGTTTCCTGCCTTGTGCCCTGTGTTGGCTGGGATTGGCTCCAGCAGACCCCTGTGACCCTGTAGTAAGGATATAGTGGAATGGATGGATATCACCTATTACTTCTTTCTCTAGCTGATTAATGGCTTCATGGACAGAACCATAATATATCTGAAGATGGTTTGCCACTCCGTCATTAATTACTGCCCTGCTGAAGAGAATCAGCACAGGAACATATTGAACATTTCCATCATTGTGGATAAGTCTCCAAATGCTCTTTGACAGTGACATTTACAAGGCTGTTTTCAAACCTTTCTTTGTCCACAGTGTTGTTTCAAAACACTGCCACTGTAGTGTACTGATAAGTCTTTGACAAATTTCTTTACCTCTTACCACACTGTAAATGGACGCACCCTATTTCTCTCTGATGTGTGCAGTAAATCTGTGTTGCCCTATGTGGAAGAAATGGTGAGAGAATACCAAGCGTTACTATTAAAAATAATAATAGTGAAACGCTATGAAGACATGAACTTCAGTTTTGCAAACATAGCCCCTGGTTTTCATGCCTCAGCTAAAGTCATTCAACAACAGGTCCTGCACATAGATCCACCAGGTAAAATAGAAATATTACACGTTGATCAATTTAACTATAGAATATGTCCTGCATCAGTAAAAGGTGAGTTTGTTTACAATGGTACAGGGTGTGTCTTGGAGAAGGACAGTTAAATTATTTCATAAAGAAAATCTGGTAATATAAAGCTTGCCGATGTCAACATAGTTACAGAATCCAACAAAGCTTGCTTCTCTGACTGTGGATAGACTACCTGCCTCATGTTTCATAACATTTTCTTCCAAACCTACAGCTCGTTGAAGGCATCTAAACTAATACAACCATACAGTATGGGAAGGATTTGAGCTTACAGCCGCGTGAATTCAGCAGCTTATTCATTCACATATATTGATAGGCAAAAATCTTATTCCTCCAAAAACGTATTTTACTCGTTAGCTATCTGAGTATTAAGTTTTTATTTGCTCTTGAAAACAGCATAATAAACACAAACACTGATCCGATAAAAAGTAACAGAAATGCCTTGTAATTTTTAAGACACGTCGGTATTTGGCATGGCCTCCCTAAATTGAACCAGTTCACTTTAACACACTGGTTTAATTTTTTTTTTCTTCAAAGTAGTCCTGCGATAAATTCCTCCATGAACTTCCATCTACAGTCGTCCTCTCAAAGGGCATTCCAAGTAGGCTTTGACTGTTTTTGCAGTGTATTCATTCATTTATTCATATTGTACTGAAATATAACATTTTTGCCGGATGTATTTCTGTACCTGAGTCGTCTGCATCTTCTTGTACTTCGTCACGTTGTACTTCATGTCCTCCCGAGTCCAAACGCGCACACAGTGGCCGGTGTCGAATTCTACTTGCACGTGTTGAGGGGGCTGCAGCACCACCTACTGGATGGCATAGTACTTGACGTTGTTAATGAAGTAAAATATATGAAAAGAGGATTTTAAAAGATTGATAAACTGAAGAATAAGAAGTTGCTTGTTATCTTATTAGATAACTCGTTGAAATTATTTTTTTTAAAGTAACAGTGTATCGAAACTCAGTGGCATTGATCAGGCAACAAAAGCAGAGCTGCAAGACTTGCAGTAATAGTATTATCACAACCCTGTCATAACCAACTGAGCTGTCCATGAGGTTGATTTGTACATTCTGATATATAACTCTTTATACATTTTTTATTATTTTATTGATGTGTATAGTTTTCTGCATTTCTTATTTTTTTAATTACTGTTTTTTATTCAAATAAATATTGCGTAATGGAAATCAATATTTTATCTTTCTCTTAATCATAAATCATAAAATATTTCATTTTTGAAATACATCAAGCACATTTTTCAGCTTGTACTTTATTTTACTTCCGCTACATCATAAAATTCTATTTCTTTTATTTCTAAAATGGCAGTCGTTGATTATTTTGTTTGTGCACTGTGTGTATTCAAACTATTCTAACGATGACCATTCACAACATTCTAACACCCACTCGGTTCTGTTAAAGGTGGGCAGAAGACCGAAGATTATCCGAAGCACCGAGACATCATACCTGGACAGGACCAAGGTTATCGCAAAACCCACAAGTTATATTTATTGCCAAATGAAAAAAAATCGCTCTGCAACACGGAATAAAAAAGAATTTTGTCAGCTTCTTAGAAATTGTACTAACCGACCTTACGTCATCAAAATTGGTAATCGGGGATAGCTCAACTACTCGTATCACTACTTTTGGATTGCCAACATCGCATTAAATAAGATATTAGCTTTGTTTTAAACTATCATTTAATATTGTACGTCATCAGCAAAATCACGTAATTAAATCAGGAATGTGTTTCAATAATAATGAAGAGGAGTGCGAACTGTGTGTGACGTTTTGAATCGTTCGTTAAATACCTTCTGCATGTGAAATGTTAATTTAGGTACAGCCATTTAAGATGAGAAAGTATTCCGTCGCATGGAGAAATACTGTGACGTACTGTAATTAATGTTTTCTGTTTATTCTGTTTAGGGCAGGCTCTGCGTTTTTACAACTACAGTACTGTACATAGAAAGACAGAAGGTGCGTGCACAGGGTGAGGGAGGAGACAGGAAGGAAGGGGGCGTGGGGACGTGTGTACGGATGAGGAGAGAGAAAGAAAGTGTCAAAAGTCAACAGTGTACGAAAAACGGGTAAAGACAAAACACACGTTGTTTTATAGGTGTGCCTAGCGACCCTAAACAGCGGGCTGGGGAAGTTTTATTGCTGTTCTGTTCAGATCTTGTTTAATAAACTCAGCATCTTTGGAGCACCACGTTTCCAGCACTTGTTTTGTGTCTCACCCTCTTAGTCGCTACAGTGGTGTCAGGAGTGGGACGATGGAGCGAACTCCCATAGCGTCAATGAACAAGAGATTCAATACTTAACCATATCTTTTAGACGAGTCCTTGAGGAAAATGCACAGCGCCCGGTTATGCTGCCAAACGTATAATATGCGCAAACATAGACAGAATTACTAGACACCTCATGACCAGCAGCATCGTACGTCAACGTCGCCGCCATATTGCGAGTGGCACTGCTGTGGAGTGAAGTAATGGATAAAGATTGACCCCCGTGACCCTGTGTTCGGATTCAGCGGGTTAGAAAATGGATGGATGGATGGATGGATTCCTCACGCATGTGCTGCTTGGGATTGTACAAACCGCTGTACGCTCCAAACCAGATCGCAGGGATTACATTTCATATGTAAAGCTGAACAGTTGTTTTGGTTATATTTGGCCATTAGAAAATCCCGTTTTATAATCTTAACTTTAGCTATGCCAGGCTAAGATAGCAAAGCTATGCATTTATGTGCTCAATTGAGCCTCCAAACAACGTTTTGGCTAAATGTATTTAGTCACTAACTATGTAGATTGTTGTTAGCTGTTAACATTTCTCAAACTTTGAAAGTTTCCCAAAGAAATCCAACTCAGGAAGCAGTGGGAAGTAGCCCTTAGACAGGATTTTGAGAAAGCTCTCCTGTGATGTGTGCTGTGCTAGTTTGGTAACAGATCCTGTACCGGCATCATATGATCAAAGCTACCACTTGCTGACATTAAAAAACAAAGGAGGTGTGATGATTCCTTCTGAGTGTACAGTCAAGGTGGTCAAAATAGCTGAGTGTGTTATCCGACAGTTGACATTAGGGCAAGCTGTCAGTGTCAATCAGTTTGTTCGGGCTGAGATTGGTTCAGATGATCTGTTTTTTCTCAAGGAGCTCATTGAGGAAACAGTTTGAAATTGACAACAATCATTTTATGCTCATGTGTTTAGTTGTGTCTGTCTTCCACAAACTAAGGCTGCACCATATTGCCAAACTGAATTCTCAAATTACAGAGTGGCAACACACAGAAAAAGCTATGACAGTTCTGTTTCAAGGATTTTAGATCCTATCCTGTATATATTTAAGTAACCACATTGGGTGTGTGTGTACGTGTGTGTGTGAGAGAGAGAGAGATTGAGAGAGGAATGAGTGATATGTTTTCAGAAATTATTAAGCCAATTTGTATACAATAAAATTGTTTATTTTTGTCATTGAGTGTATCATTTCACTGTTAAAAGAAAGACCAGACTGCCAGCTGCAGTCTTACTATTTTGACTTTCAGACAATGGTCATGTTTTCATCTCAATAATTAATAATAATAATAAATTTTATTTAATAGGTGCCTTTCTTAGCACTCAAGGATACCTTACAATAAAATTAAACATTAATAAAATTAAAACAAGAGAATGATAAATCAAAAAGCAATAATTAGCAAACAAACAAAGATAACTGGCAGTAACAGTGCAAAATTCACAATTGGTATGCCAGTTTGAAAAGATAAGTTTTGAGGGTAGTTTCAAAATGTGTTATTGAATCGAGCTGACGTATATGAGAGAGAAGAGAATTCCAGAGTTGAGGACCACTATGAGAGACGCTCGAGCTCCCAAAGAACAGAGTTTGATGTGCGGTACAGAAAGTAGAGCTGCAGATGAGGATCTGAGTGAGCGAGAGGGAGTGTAAGTCTGTTCGAGATCAGTGAGGTTGTGGAGAGCTTTAAATGTTAAGAGCAGTATTGTGTATTGTATTCAGTAGTGAACAGGAAGCCAGTGAAGTTGAGAGAGAATAGGTGTAATATGTTCAGTGGATGTAGAACAGCTGGTTGTTATCCTGGCAGCAGAATTTTGTATAAGTTGTAAGCGATGGATAAGTTTTTGTGGAATGCCAGATAGAATAGCATTACAGTAATCTATACGTGAGGTGTCTAGGGCATTAACCAATACTTCAGTACTGTGATGCGTAAGAACAGGACGAAGTCTAGAAATGTTTCGGAGATGGAAGAAGACAGTCCGAGAAATGTTAGTTATATGGGAGGAATTATTTAATAATAATATAATAATATTATTTAATAATTGCCATTATCCTCTTTAATAAAACCACTGTGTGTGTCCAGTGTCCGTGTGTCTTCCGGTGAAGTGCGCATGCGCGGTGCGATGCTTCAAAGGCTGCCAGATGCATCACACAAGACAGAGTGGGCAGGACCTATAAAATATTGCGCAGCCGATCCAATCGGATTTCTGGAAATGAGGTAAGACTTAAAACAAAAGGCACGAAAAATCCAATTGGGTACTGAGATGCGGAGACCAGCTTCCCCAAAGAGGTGGGATTAGTGTTTGTTGTTGTGCAAGTGTTCACTCTGAGGATGTCAGATTTGCGATTAAGAAGCCTGGCCCGGTAAAGTGTCAGTCGTTGAAGGGGTTTTCCTAAATATACGAATTTTCATGATATTACAATAGGATGACTTTTAAAAGTAGATTTATTTTCACACACATAAAATCCGTTGCTAGGGAGACGCCACACATACAATAATCAGCTGCACGCCAGCACAGATTAAAATACTTGCTGGGGAACTGCACAGTACTTGCTGGAGAGACGCCACAAGCACGATTATCAACTACACTCCACACATTACATCAGTTGCTGGGGAGAAGAATCTGCTGATTGCCCACTGTTGTGACAGAAAATTAAATGCATATTACGAACATCAAAGCCAGTATTACTGCGAGAGAAAATTACAGGCATTTTACGGAAATACAAACCAGTATTACTGCGAGAGAAAATTAAAGGCACACAATACAGTGACGCATATTACAGCCACATACAAGCCAGTATTACTGTAACAGAAAATATTGCGGACGTACAAGCCTATATTATTGTGACTATCTACTAACAACATGCCACCCAAAAAAGAAGAAAAAGATAATGAGCGTCAGAAAAACATTAAAAGAGAAAGACTCAGAAGAGCAAATATATCTATAGAGGAACAGGAAAATGAGCGTAAAGAAAATTCTTAAAGAGAATGCACTACTGTTCTAGCACCCGTTATTGTAACAGGCTTCATATCTAGTTAGTGTATAAATGGATATAAATAATTGCATTTAAATGATTCTCCAAAATCTGTTGTATGTAAACAATACTGTTTTAAACATTATTGTTTTTTCATCAGAAAACCCGGTTTCCACGTTTACCTGTATTAGTTTAAACTAGCCAACCCGCGGCGTAGCATACGCCGCATAATCATGCCGCTTTTTTAATGATTTTTAAGCACAGGGAAAAAAATGAACATTTGAAAAATCCGTAATTTAATAAACCACCTAGAAAAGTAATATTGCAACAATGCACGCTACGAACCAACATACAATCATCGTTCAGTACGCACTGCCTGTTCATGTGCCCGCTCCCAACTCCTCACCCGAGTAGCTTTCGTCTGTGTACAGTCCACATGCACCTCTGAGCCACGTTGTCTTTTCATTGTTCTGGCTGCTTTTCTATATATAATCCACCAAGTCACCCGACTATGGTAGTAGCGAGGGGGGGGGGGGGGGGTGTGTACAAAGGGCAAGGACGTAATCAGTGCGAGCGTATGACCCGCACTTACTGGGAATTCCTCATTTGTGGGGAACAATTGCAAGCCCCGGTCTCCAGCACGAATAGGGTTCAACGGCTTACCCACGTCTCTCGGCGCCGGGTAGACACACATTGATCCATTCAGTCTAGCACGCCTGTAGTACTGGACATCCAAAGGCATCACAGACCTGTTAATGCTCAATCTCACGTGGCTGAAAGCCACTTGTCCCTCTAAGAAGTTGGACGCTGACCGCTGTTGGGTTGCATAACTATTTAGCAGGTGGGAGTCTCGTTCGTTTTTTGAATTAACCAAACAAATCGCTCCACCAACTAAGAACGGCCATGCACCACCACCCACAGAATTGAGAAAGAGCTATGAATCTGTCAATCCTCTCCGTGTCCGGGCCGGGTGAGGTGTCCCGTGTTGAGTCAAATTAAGCGAAAGGCTCCACACCTGGTGGTGCCCTTCCATCAATTCCTTTAAGTTTCAGCTTTGCAACCATACTCCCCGCCGGAACCCAAAGACTTTGGTTACCCGGTTGGCCGCCCGGCGGGTCATGGGTATGACGCCGCCGCATCACCTGTCAGCATCGTTTATTGTTGGAACTATGACAGTATGTGACCGTCTTCGAACCTCTGACTTTCGTTCTTGATTAATGAAAACATTCTTGGCAAATGCTTTCGCTCTTGCTCGAATTGGTGTCGGGCGTGTGCCATGGTCGGCTGCTTAGTGAATTGTTGGTGGGCAGGGCTCTGTGGTGTCGGCAGGCGTGGCTCTGTAAGTTGTCATCATATCCCATGGTCTTAGCATTGGTGGGCGGGTCTCTGTGAGTTGGTGGGCGTGGCTATGCCGTGCGTATCCCATGGTTGTCTTGCTTGTTCTGTCTATAGATCTATAGATGGCACTTTTGCCACTCGCAATATGGCGGACACGCTGATGTATCGTGTCGTCTGGGCAACACAGTGAATGCGGCGTCTATCTATATATGTCTATGTGCTTAAACGCCACCTCGCCGCTGCGTTAACACAGAGCCTCAAGTACACGGTGCGGTTAGTCATGAACACATGGTAACAGTAGAGTGTGGTAATATTTTGCAAGGAAGTTTATGGGTACAAAAGCGAGAGCCAAGATACGATGTAGTACACGTGGAAAGAGAAACGAGACGCATTTACGAGACACAAAGCCAGCGCAGCCAGGTTGCAGAGCTTCAGCGAGGTACGTTGCCAATAAATCCAGATATGCTGAGCAATGAATGGAACAATCCGCCGCGGGTGTTTTTGGAGGTGGCCCAAGTCGCGCACGGACCTGATGGGTTGCAGCAACAGATGTCAGCATGTGACGGTCAGCTACCTGCAGAATCTAATACTACATGGAAGAATCTTGCAAGAGAAGGAGGGGCTTGCATGCAACAGGCATTCTTTGGATGGTCATATCAAAGTAGGGCGCTATGATGGTAAGAGCTCATGGGAGACATTTCTAGCCCATTTCCAGTTAATTGCTCTAGCCAATAGTTGGAATCCGTGAGATCAAGCTTTAAACTTGGCCATATCCCTTGAGGGTGAAGCATTGCAAGCACTAACTGATCTCAGAATAGAAGATAAACTCAACTTTAAAGCACTGACCAATGCACTTGAATGGCGTTTTGGAAAGAGGGAATCTGAAGCAGACCTGCAAAGTCAGTGGGCCAGCAAGGTCCGTGATGAATGAGAAAGTTTAGGGAACTTTGCTGCAGATGCTCGGGCATTAACTAGAAAAGCATTCTCTCAATTCCCTCCAGCCTCTCAGGACACCTTAGCCACAGAGGCATTTCTGAGGGGATTGACACCTCTTCCCTTGAGACACCACATGCACCTGGCAGCCCCATCTACCTTGGAACAGGCTCTACAGACAGCTCAGAGAGTGGAAGAAGTCTTGAAAGGACCCTCACCTGTTAGCAGTAGCAGTTTACACTTGAACAAGTGCCAGCATCTGTTTCATCAGGCATGGGGAGCACAACCTGTACGAGACGGGCCACAGAATTCAATCACAAGATCAGGTAGCCAAGAGAGCTGTGGACAAGCTGTGTCAAACTCTTGTTTGTGTTGGCGTTGTGGAAGAGGTGGCCATTTAAAGAGGAACTGTCCAGTAAAAGATGAACAACTGCCGGGAAACACTGGGGAGGCCAGCGTAGATGGGAGGAACAATGGGGGATTGTTACATAAAGTCACAGCAGAGGAGTTCAATGCGTCTTGTGAGCTGGAATTCCGGGTGGGGCAGATAGGAACAGGGGCAAGCTGCTATGTTGCCATCCATGTTGAAAATAAGCCCTGCTACGTATTGGTGGATACTGGTTCTACAGTTACACTTGTACGCCCTGACACACCCCCACACGACTCAAACCTTGAACCCACTACAGCACACTTGAGTACAGTCACTAGGGAGGAAACGCCAATGATTGGAAGGTTGAAAGTGAGGATGGAATTGACTGGTTGGACCAGAGAGCATGAAGTCTGGGTAGCTGCAGTGGAAGATCCATGTATTCTGGGGCTGGACATTTTGAGGAACCTTGGTGCCAGTATCAATTTACAGACAGAAACTCTGCATCTGGCTGGGGGTTCTATTCTACCCTTAACTTCTTCCTCTGGATCTTTGGAGAGCTCAGCCATGGCTGCTGTATCAAGCTTGGTCCAGCCTGTCACACCTCAAAACCAATCTACTACCATAAAATCACCACACTTGGATGCCCTTTCTATTGTACAATCACATTCCAGCCTCTTGATGGGAGAGGCACCGGAACCTCCACATTGTCCCGTTCAGGCAGACAGCCTTTCATCATGCTGCAAAGAAACTGGTGTACCTCAAGTGTCAAAAATTATTCAAGTAATCTGGGAGGCCAAGATGGAGGGGCTTGATTTTGTAGAAGGCCTGAAGGCACTCTTAATAAAGTATGAGGATTGTTTTGCTACCAATTCAGTTGATGTCGGACAAACCCATCTAGTCCAGCATGATATTGTGACTGGTGATGCCCCCTCTATACGGCAGAATGCATACATATACATGCAGAATTCCCTTGGGCCGGCAGGAAGCAGCAAATCAGATCCTGGAAGAGATGAAGAACGCAGGTATTATTGAACCTTCTGAAAGCCCTTGGGCCTTCCCAGTAGTAATGGTAAAAAAAAAGATGGCAGCTGGAGGTTCTGTGTTGACTATCGATGGCTAAATAGTGTCACACTTAAGGACTCCTATCCTCTACCCCGGATTGATGAATCTCTTGAACTGGTTGTTGGGTCTGCCTGGTTTTCCTCATTGGACCTTCACAGTGGGTATTGGCAGGTGGCTCTTACCCTACAGGCACAACTTAAAAATGCTTTCTCTACAGGGCAAGGTTTGTGGCAGTTCCGAGTCATGCCCTTTGGACTATGCAATGCCCCTGCGACTTTTGAACGCTTGATTGAACAAGTGCTTTCTGGGATTCCACCTACACAGTGTTTGGTGTACTTGGACAATTTCTTGCTGCATGGGAATACTTTTGATGATGCACTTAAAGCCCTAGAGGATGTTCTACGGGGGATACGGAGTGCAAGACTAAAGCTTCACCCACAGAAATGCCATCTGATGCAAAAGAAAATTTTATTTTTGGGTCATGAGATCAGCCACAAAGGTATAGCCACTGAGGAGGGAAAAGTAAATGTTGTGAAGCAGTGGCCAGAACCGAGTGACCGACATCAAGTTATAAAAATTACTAGGCTTGGCCTCATATTACCACAGATTTATCCCAGGATTCGCCACAATTGCAGCACCTCTACATAATCTCTTGCACACCGATGTGCCCTATCACTGGAAAGAGGAATGTAAGGAGCTATTTAGTGGCCTTAAACAAGCCCTCAGCCAGGATCCTGTTTTAGCTCCTCCTGACCTGAAGTTGTCCTTCCTCTTAAACACTGATGCAAGTAATGTGGGCTTAGGAGCAGTACTTTCCCAGACACATCCTGATAGTGAACAGGTGATGGCCTATTATAATCGGGCATTGTCAAAAGCAGAAAGAAACTACTGTGGGACTCGGTAGGAACTCCTGGCTGTAGTTTCTGCAGTTCAGCATTTTAAACATCTATGTGGGCTTCCATTTGTCATCCGTTTGGATCATGCTGCTCTACAATGCTTGCTGACATTCTGAGAATCCGAGGGACAGGTTGCCCGATGAATCAAGCAGCTTCAAGCATACAATTTATGTGTGGAACATTGAGCTGGACAGCGTCACAGTAATGCAGATGCTCTGTCCCGGAGGCCGTGTGCAGCCGAGGGTTGTGGTCATTGTGATCATCAGGAAGCCCAGGACGCTGAAGGAGCAGGTGAGACAGGTCCAGGGTGTCGAGCCTTAAATTTGATAGACACGGTTATAAATTGGTAGGGCCGACAGAAAGATGATCCAGCCCTACAATTGATCATTCAGTGGTTAGAGACCCAGCGTAAACCCAATTCAGTAGAAGTGGCCAGAGAATTCCTGGAAGTGAAGTGCTTGTGGACACAGTGGAACAGTCTTGCTCTACAGGAAGGGATTCTAATGCGGTCCTGGTGCGTACCTGCCACAGGTGAATTTCAGTGGCAACTGGTGGTTCCAAAAGCCCTCAGGGAGCAAGTTCTCAAAGATCACCATGGGGCCCCAGAAACTGGGCATTTTGACATAAGAAAAACTTTACACCGGATACAACAGAAATAACCCTGGGGTCACTGCTGGAGGGATGCAGAAGATCACTGCAGGAGGTGTGATGTATGTACAACCCGGAAGGGCCCTCCCGGACAGCCCCATGCGCCCCTACAGCAGTATCAGGTGGGAGCTCCCATGGAACAGGTAGGTGTTGATGTGTTAGGCCCTTTTCCTAGGTCAGAGAAGGGAAACCGGTATGTTCTTGTAGCAATGAACTACTTTACAAAATGTCCAGAAGCTTATGCCCTTCCTGATCAGGAGGTTGTGACTGTTGCCCAGGCGTTGAGGGTTTCTTTAGCCATTTTGGCATCCCAAATGAACTGCATTCTGATCAGGGGTGCAACTTTGAGTGTCGGGTGTTCCAGCAGATGTGTCAACAGCTGGGGATCCAGAAGACTCAGACTACCCCTTTACACCCACAAAGCGATGGATTAGTGGAACGGTTTAATCGGACTCTGGGTATCCAACTTGCACTTTTCACATCCCAGGGTCAGAGGGACTGGGATGACCAATTACCGCTCATCCTCATGGCATGTCATTCTGCTGTCCAAGAGTCTACTGGATGTACACCTGCACTCTTGATGCTAGGACGGGAGATCAGGACTCTCCCAAACCTTGCTTATGGCTTTCCCCCTGATTCGCTCTTTCCTTACCCAGGTCCCAAATATGGCTGCAGTTTGCAAGATAGACTGGGGAAAGCCCATGCCTTTGCCAGGGACCAGCTGAAGGCTGCAGGTGAGCGACAACAATGTAACTATGACATCCAAGCCCAAGTAAGGCACTTTCAAGAGGGAGAACAAGTCTGGGTATACCACCCTCGACGTCGAAGAGGGCGTTGCCCAAAGCTGGATAGCCCATGGGTAGGCCCCTGTCAGATCCTTGCTCACCTAGGGGAAGTAGTTTATTGTGTACAAATTACAACAGAAGGGAAGAAACTTGTTCTTCATCGAGATCGGCTTGCACCATATTTAGGTGCCCATTTAGTTTCTCCTTTGGACATGGATGCCAAAGATGCCCCACCATTGACTCCCATCCCTATTCCAAATGAAAGCACAAGTTCAGTGGAGCATAGTGATGGCGGATCTGGAACTCAGGAACATGTTCCTCCACGGCCCAGACGCAGAAGAAGGCTACCAAGATGTTTATTGGATTTTGTGATCCCTCGGGGCGAGGAACTGGGGTGGGGGGGGGGGAGCAGTGTGACGTACTGTAATTAATGTTTTCTGTTTACTCTGTTTAGGGCAGGCTCTGCGTTTTTACAACTACATAGAAAGACAGAAGGTGTGTGCACAGGGGGAGGGAGGAGACAGGAAGGAAGGGGGTGTGGAGACATGTGTGTATGGATGAGAAGAGAGAAAGTCTCAAAAGTCAGCAGTGTATGAAAAACGGGTAAAGACAAAACACATAGTGACATTTCATTGTTTTATAGGTGTGCCTAGCGACCTTAAACAGCGGCCTGGGAAAGTTTTATTGCTGTTCTGTTCAGTTCTTGTTTAATAAACTGAGCATCTTTGGAGCACCACGTTTCCAGCACTTGTTTTGTGTCTCACCCCACTTAGTTGCTACAATACTATGAAAATAAAGCATGCTGTTTGTCTATTTATTGGGTACTTGATTGTCACAAGCTTACTACGGAGTTGCGCAATTTCGGTGAATTATCTTTCGGACAAGTATGCAGAAAGATGCATGATATGTAAGTAACAAAACTGAAAAATTTTAAACCTGGTTTATCCAGTTCCTGGTCACGAAACACTGACGACTAACCTGACAGTCCTGGGCACAAGACAAGATAGAAACAGGGCCCACTCATGCGCACTTACCTATTCAAAGTCACCTGCAAATTTTTGGGGGCGTAAAGAAGAATCTGATGTAATTGAAGAACAACGTACGTAGTGGTGCTGATTTCATATGGTGCAAGATTCGAACCTAGGGCACTGAATCCATAAGTCGTCTGTGCCGATTAATTTTTCTGATACAAATTACAAGTAAAAAAAAGTTATTAATTTACCGTTTGTTGCCACCACCTCCTCCTATAGTTTCCAGCATATTTGCGTACTCCAGCAGCTCATGCTACGTTGAAGATCAACTCATCCAGGGTTCAGGTAGCTTAAAATTGTATGTTAAAATGACTTAGGCTTATGAGATTTCTGTACAGCTGAAAACTAAGCATAATGTTTCAGTTTTAGGCAGAGGTGGCCTTAGGGGTGTGCAGGGTCTAAGACTGACCAACCCCACGCGGGGCCAGTTACGTCAAACGCTGTTACTGGTATGTGTGGACAGTATAAACTAGCATGCAAATAAATAAAAATTATGTTAACGTACACCGGATTTTCTCATTACCGTATCGGTACTTGTGTACTAAACGGACGGCTAGTACCCTTTTCTATTATCGTGACGCAAATCGGATTTTCGTTTTTAACATTAGGCACCCAAAGGGGACATTAACATTAGGGACCTTTAAGGAAACTATGCTCCACCCTCACAAATTTTAAGGTTAGTATTTGTGGTTGGGGTAGGTCGGTCTAATAATTTAAACTCCAAAAATTAACTAGACTGGGTACATGATAACACACAGACTTTATAAAAATACAACTGGAGAATACAATTTGACAAATCCACTCGAACGGAACACGCAGACCTCAAAAGAGGGGACCCTTTAGGCGCGGGGCCTGGGACTGTCGCCCACTTGCCACCCCCAAACGCTGCTCTTGGTGTTAGGTCCATGCTGAGTGACAGTTCGCGTTTCAAGAGTGCTTACACACAAGAAGAGTGCACACTAGAAGTGCAGCTCCGCTTCCTAGTCGAGCACAGTTGAACCCTATTTTGTGTCGTAATTCACGTCTTGAAATGGTGACCCTCACATTACTGGTAAGGCACATAACTTCTGTTTTAGTTAATATTGGAACAGCTACTGATAAATAAATGCTTTCCATTTGTAGAAGAATCCCCTGCAGACAAGACATCTGCTTGCAGCTGCACTGTCATTAGAGCATAGCCTTCTGACGAGTTATTTTTAAACAATACAGGCTTAAAAACTAAATATTTACGCAGTTAAATCATTGAGAGCCATGCGCTTAGGAATTAAATTAGAGCTGTAGCATATAGCTATTTGCAGACATTACATAATAAGCTAGGCTGGTAAGGAAACTAATTAGCTGATGGGAAGAGAGCACCAAGTACAGAAGTCAATTTAATTACTTTGAAAATGTTTCTGTCCTTATTGTTATGATCTACATGTTTTTTCACAGATCACTAATGAAACGTTAGTATTCTAACATATCATATGTTATGGGAACCATAAAACTGTGAGCATTTGAAAAACAAACATTTATTCAGCTGCAGTAAAATGAAGCTGACATTCAGATTTCACAACAATGGAGACTCAGAAAGCTAAAGTTATTGTTATCCTTTGAATTGCTTACTTGCAGAGGCTGGTGGAGATCTGTAGGCTGGTAGTATTGTGGGACCACCTACCTGGAGAATACTGTAGGTATCCTTCACTCTTAAGAATAATGGTTCTTTAATGGCACTATATGGTTCTTTATTGTGTTGTTTGGTTCCTCATAGAACAATTGCTTGAGAAATATTAATTTAATTCTGGATTTGGTTCTTTGTATTAGAAGTTGGTTCTTTCAGCTTGGTAAAACCTCATAATATGTAGGAAAAATGGAAATCTTTAATGTATGTGAGACTACAGAACACTAACATATTAAGAAAACCTGGGTTTAGCTTATGGTATTGGATGTATGTAGCAGGAGTCCTTTTAAAACCACAAATCATTGGTATTTCACAAATCTGTTATCATATAATGGTTATTTATTATGTGGAGCATGTTACAGATCTAAATAAGTAAACAATTCTTTCTGGAACCTTAATGTGTGGGGGTCTTTTGGGAACCAAAAGTGGTTCCCCTATAGCATTACTTGGATGATCCACTCTGGCACCATTAATTTTAAGAGTGTAAGTACAGAAAATGTTTTTTCTGTGGCTACCAGGAATGCAGCACTATGTGGGGACTATGATATGGTGGGGCAACTGTTCACCCTAAGTCATGCTTCACCATCCTGCCTAAAGGGGTGGTGTAAAAAATGGGCTGTAGTTCAGCATTTAAAGATGTGAAAGCACTGAATCAATACGGGTCATTTGAGTACATTAAAAATGCTTTGTCTTGATTGGCTATTGCATGAAAGAAGAAGACAATGATGATGTTCCCTTGCTGACATCCTTAAATTAACCATTTCCTTGTGATTCAGCCACAAGCCTGCCTACGCAGTTATCATCGTAGTACTATCTGTTCTCACCTTCCATTTCTCTCCCTGCCTCTGACAACTGACCTCTCTTAAGTTAGCCCTTGCTCCAAATCTCAAAATTCTATGATCAATAGGTCACTGGCTTGAGGTGTGTCACTTCCCTGGCAAGCCACAGAATTACTTCCTGCTTTAGCTACCAGGATGGTCTACTAGAATGCCTGCCAAGAGGCCCCTGGTATACTTGCCAACCAGAATTAGACATCATCATTAGACATCAAAGGGTTGGGTGTTCCAGGTACTTTCTTGATGCAGAAATGTGCTGACATCTACTGGCCCGTAAGAGTAAAACAAGCCTTCTTCTAGTCCTTACAGACCTCATCCATTAAAGGGTAATATGGTGTCAACTTTGGATTACATGCTGCCCCCTATCAGCTAGGAACCTTTCCTTCCTTTTCATCAACACATGTATTGAGTCAGGCTTCCCTAGTCATCTCTGGTCACCTGTACTCAACTGTTTTTCTCTCTCTTTTTATGGTTCTTTCCTGCTATATAATGTCTATGCTTGCAGAAACAACTCTCCCTAGGGGGTTTCATTTTTTCCACAATGGCATGCAGAGATGTACCCTTATTGCCAATATAAATGTTTCTCACCTCTAGGGTTTAAGCCTGATTCTTCCAATGAATGATGTTAAACTATTGACACTTGAAATCTTCACCATCTGAGCAACACTTAACAACACATAGTAGGGAGTAGATGATCCATTGTAGTTATCATTAAGTTCTACTAACTTGAACTACAAAATATGAGAGGGGACACAGTTAGGGTAATATCATTCTCAAAGATTTTTTGCAGACTCCAGCTCAACTAAATTTATGAATTCTGATGATTCCTGGATTTAACTTAGCTCCTATTCACAGTTAGCTGGTAGACATTGTAATACTTGGCCGAATTCTAGTTTAAAATAAGAGAAAGAGACAGCATAAAAGATCACTTCTGAATGTTGCTTGACTGCCACACCCAGTTATCATTTTGTTAACTGTTTGAGAAATCATCAAAAACAAAAGCATTTGCATTTCCCTATTATGGGTGACTTATGCCAAACCCATCTTAGATGAAGTGCCAGCATGGTTTAACTTCACACCTTCCCTTGTCCTAGTAGTGGATGGGACACAAGACACCAATAAGTATTAGATCTAATTCACTAGCCTCACGTCCATACACACCACTGACTTTGCATTAACATTGATAGATGTCTGCAGAACTCATATGACATTAACACCTGCTGGGGGGTACCTCCTACACTGCATCATTTCAAAGGTGGACACCAACTAAGAATAAGAGGCATGATGGGGGGCCAGGGCATTACTCAAAATTAGACAGATATGAGGCATATGGAGCTAACTGTAAATAATAGCAAAAGCCTGCACAATGGACGGAGAGCATTAGAGATGACGCATTAGTGTGTGTCAGAAAGTATGCTGCTACAATAAATAAATGTGTCCAATCACCCTCATTAGCCTGCAAACTTGCATCTACTAATGGTGTGTTAGGAATAAAGGTTAATCAGGGTCTGACTTGGCTGGAAGATCTGCAAAAGAAAGAACGCTGAGCCATGGTCAGCTAGTTTCACAGGAAAGGGTGGCTATAATTAGTGATCTTCCTAGAGAGTCAAAGGTGACACTAAGAACATTGCATAGGAAGTTGCTTGGTTGTTAAGCCATTGACTGTAAGATGCAAGATAGTGGTGTTCACACCACTAATGTAGCCTACTTGTGTTCTGTTTGTGGAAATATGTAAGGAATTGTTTTGTAAAGCAACATGGCAGGGAGAGTGGACTACTGTATATATGAGATAGGGTTTGTTTGGTCAAGCAGGTGACCCAATCGTCAGATCAGGACTTTTTGCCCAGCTTAGACCCTGTATGTATGAAGTTAATACTTTCTCCCATGTCATGTGACTTTTTCTCACATTTTGAAAGTGTGCGTATTTGGCTGATTGGTGACTCTAACTTAGCATTGTATGAGTGAATGTGGCCTGCAACTTACTGACAGCTGGGTTCTAAACTTTGGCTGATGCTTGGGAGCCATCGTATTGCTTAAAACAAAACGAAAAGTTCACAAAAAGTTTGCTCACAACAATCGGACCACAAGCAAGGTATGCGATACGCAGAGAACTGAGATGCGTTGGGGACTCACGTTTGCTGTTCTTGCGAGATTACACCACGTTAGCAGCAGCTAATCAGAGCCCAAGAGAATGAAAATCATGCTCTGATTGGTTGAGTCTCCTCTTTCAGCCAATAACAGGCCTTGTAAGAAATCATCTTGGTACTGTAACGTGAAACTCTTTGTCTACCGTAGTGTACAATGTACGTATATTTAATGATTTACTGTATTGCTTAAATGTTCATTATTTTATATACATATTGACTTTTTACTGCATTTTAGTCAATATTTACAGTTATGTTATATTATAAATTATAATACATATTGTTCTAACGAACTCTTGTCTAGCATGCATAGTGACAAATAAAAAGCCTATGTACATTTCGTTATGAATTGCGACTCTGTCTACGTATTCCTGTACGTAGCAGTATGTAGTTAGTAGTGTATTGCTTAAATGTTACGTATATGTTAGTTATTATACATTATAATATTGTTCTAACAAACTTTTGCCTAGCACACATAGTGACTGCTGAAAACCATATGCTTTGTTATGAATTGGCTGCAAAGTACACTACAGGTAGGCTGTACTTATTGAATTTTTACTCCATTTTTATTTATATACAGTACAGGTATATATATATGTTATAATTACAGTAATACATTGTTGTTATTAATAGTTTAGCATAGAAAAATGCTTATTTCAACGTAAAAATTTGTCAAAAACCCATAAAAAAAACATCACTATAAAAGCACAGATTTCCGCGATAGAAAATTACATATGTTCCACAGAAAAAATTGTGATATAGCGGGGGCGCAATAGCTGAACCACGATATAGCTGGGGATCACTGTACACCATTTGAAAAAAACAGTGAATCTAATTGAACTCATCACTGTCTACAAAGAGACAGATGATATTATTGGTTTATGCCATCATCAATCATAAGCAATCCCCCTTCAAAGCACAGAGTACAGCACACAGTCCTGGAGAGCAAAAGAAGCATCAAAACTGCTGAACATTCCTTGAATATTCATTTTTCTATATTATTTTGAGCCCAGTTGCACATACAGATATGGTACTGGATTAAAAATCACAATAAGTGGGATCTACTTAACCTGCTCACTCCACTTGTTAGGGAAACATTGGAAATACTGTGTGTGATTTTAGTTTCTTCATATCAGGATGATCATAAGAATGACCAGACCCATTTGGGGACTATAGGGTTTGAGATACATGCAATAGAAGAAGAACTTCACAGGTACACTTTCATTGAATTCTGTCTTGTAAGAACACATAACTGGCAGCGGTTTGATTAAATGTAACATCTTGATGACTTTCATTTTGTTTGCTTGATATTGTTTTACATAGACTTGGTGAACAGTAGTTGACAAGTTCTGTTTAGTAGTGTGTTCTTATGTTGTAATGAAGACAGCTAACTGCTGATCTGGTTACACAATTAGTCTAACATAATTAGTCTAACATAGTCTAAATTAAATAGATTTGCTCAAGTCTAAGATGTCTTGTTCATCTCACTTTAGTCATCTACTAATCTGTCTATGAGCAGAACCCTGAAAAGCCTCAGGATTTTTCAGAAGGAATACCCTGCAACAATACATCTGTGAGAGAAAATAGTTGGGTTTCTTAGGCCTCTTTTGAATTTAATGATGTACTTCATTATTACACCTATTAGCCTCCATGTGTGTTACATTTTGTACAACTGCAATGTCAGAGGAAAGCTGATAGGTCGTCCCATGCTATGTAGTAGGTGGTGGTCTTACTGTAGTACCTTTCATGAAATCAGTATTTCAAAGCATTCTAAGTATAAAAAGTGTTTAGAGGATCTAAGAAGACTAAAGGTTTATTTAATGTAGACTGGCAATTGCCCTTATAAAAATGTCTGCAGCTAGGCCCAAAAAATTAACATGTCTCATCTTGACTGTGACAGGTGGTGGGCAGCTGAAGAACATTCACATGAACCAGTTTGTGTACCTCTGATACTGCTCACTAAATAAACCAACACTTGTCACCTTGTATTTATACTTCTACTTTACTTGCTGTCATCTTTATGTGTTTCCTTTGAAGGATTTCTCCCTTCAGGGTCCAATGGACGTGAAAATGAAAATTTACCTGAAAAGCTTTTCGATGAGTGCTAGCAGTACACATGCTCAGCATGCATAATTGTGTCCCCATTAGGCTCTCTCTATGTAATTCTTATTTCAGCCATTTGTCCAGTGTTGAGCCTCTTTTGTGGGGTGAATATAGAAGTGTTGAGGGGCATATCACAATGCTTGAGGAGAAACAGAATCCACTCTTGACACATCTGTCAGATGGAGAAAGAAGACAGGAAAGCAGTAAGCTTCCACATGTTGCAAAATCATGTAACATTAGCAGACAATGCATTCCAGCTCTGTATGATCTGAAAGAATGATCTTTTTAGTGTATGAAGGCTACTGCATTGTTTTGTCACTTCAAACTCCTGTCTGCTTGCACTACACATCTGGGAAATATTCGATGATTCCAGCAACTTGTGCTAGTTAGAAGCTTCTATTTGACAGGCCAAACTAGTGCCAGTTTACTTTTACTCAATGGCTGTCTTTGTGCCACACTAATGACATTATATCAGAAGTTCATACTGAAGACAGATCTCACTTGCCCCAGTTTTAGCAACTTTTGTTTTTAACTTCCCTCTTCTGTGCTGAATATATTCTCCGAATTTACATAGTGAAGAGACAAGACACAATGCGGAAGATGCCTTATATTCTAATGTTTGGTTGAGTGACTTGATCATGGACTTTTCTGCCTTGAAGCAAAAAGGGAAATTTGGCACTGGAGTGTATGGAACTGGAGAGCATTGTGTCTTCTTGTAGTCCTTTTCATTGACCACCCACCCATCTCTGTAGTATTTTCTCTTCTGTTTGCAGATGTCTGCTTTCCTGTACTACTTGTTCAATGGCATTTTTTACTTCCAGACTGTAATCCATTCCTCCATCTGTCTGCCTGCCATTGATGTTTTTACTCAAGTGCTCTGAATTGCTTTAAACGTCGGCAGATTCACAACAGTGTAATACTTGTCTTCAAATTGAAATTTTTTATCTGGCCAAGGAGCCCCATCAGCCACTTTCACTTCCGTCTTTAATGTCTAATAGTTTCCAGGGCATTGATTTCTTTTTATCTAGCTTCACTGTCTTATCCATTTATTCAGGCTCTTTCATCCAGAAGCCTGATAATAGAAACCGCCAAGAAGAAATCAGCCTGTTGCCTGCCTGCAAAAGAAAAACTCCCAGCTTGTCTTGTATCATTCCCCTGAAGAATTTCTCTTACACTATCATTTGTGACGCTTCTACCACCACTAATTACTAAGGGTTAGTGAGAAAACGTCCAAGCAGTCACTGACTGATGTTGCCTTTAACTTGTTTTTCATTCAGGATTGGTTCAGTTGGCACACAGTGCATGAATTCTGCTCTCCTTGCTCATTTCTTGATGAGGGGTTGTAATCTGCTACATTTTGATGGTGTCTTTTAGTTCTCACTTTGTCAGCTAAAATAACACGTGTGTATGCAACCCTCTCCATGGTGGTCATAGAAAAAATGATGGTGCGTACTTACTCTTACTCCAAAGTAACTGCAAGAAGAAAACCATGCGTGTCAATGATAAAATAACTTGTTTATACTCAGCTTCCTACTGGTTATCTGTATCTTTGTGGACCAAAGAGAATTTTTGAGCCACCTCATGCCCAGAATGAATGCTAAGAAGACCAAACATCTGTGCACAAAGGTTTTAATATCACAAAGGTAAAGGTGAAAATAGAAAATGCCCACAAATACATACAAATCCGCCTCCCATCTCCCTATTTTACAGTTTTGTCCTTTCACTTTGTGCCATTCAACTTCTCATCATGGATTATCCTCCTGAGGCTCTGTCTTTATAATCCCTCCTGGTATTACTTCTAGTCCTGCCTGAAACTACTTTAATCTAAAAGTGCTACCTAGGGATCTCTGATGTCTATGCACTCTTCGTTCCTTAAAGGGTCTTAAGGGATAGGAATTCAAATCTACATGGCTGCCTGAAGAATTAGTGCATGGTCCCCTATCACTTTGAAAACCGCATGCCCTCTGGAGGCCGTGTGATATAGCCGTTTCTGTTATTTCCTGCTGGGCTTCTTTCTCTCACCAGGAAGAGGAACAGGCTACCAATCTTTCTGTGGAAATTTTACATATCTCCACTCATATTGCTCTATCCTTTTGACCAGCATCATTATCCTCTAGACTCTTCGGACACCATAGCTAGATTCCATATATGCCACCCTCAACAAGTTATTACTCATTGCTCTAACATGATAAATGATGCATCTACTTCATCCCTGTCTTGCATGTCAATAACTTCTCTGCCATCCTAGGTCCTGCTGGGTCACATACCAAACTTTCCTTTAATATTTGTACTTCTTCTAGTGCATTCCTTCCCCCAGATATATAAATTCCCTCACCTGGATAATTATTTAAATATAGAAATACAGTTACAATTTTCTCCATTAAGTATAAGCATTAAGAAGTCAATGTTGTCCTCAAATCTCAGATTCAAGAGGAAAAAGTGCATACAAAATTTCACCATTCATGTCCCTTTGTATTTCTCTGCATATTTACTTTAATTCTATTAATTTCAAACTTGTGGTATATTCATGCTATATAATGTGGGGGTAAGCATTGGCTTATATTAATTTAAACAATATTTTAAAATAAGCCTTATGCTTTTATGCAGTATGAACAAGTGTAATATTTACACTAAGACATAAATGTCAAACCCTTTTACATACTTAGATAGACAGATAATCCCTGAGGTGAACTTGGGGCTCAAACTGTTTGGTGACCTTAAAGCAAAACTTGTCAATGTTATGAAAACCATTTAGCACCATTAAACATTCTGCACCCCTCCTCGAACCGCCACCTTATCGTGGTGGAGGGGTTTGCGTGTCCCAATGATCCTAGGAGCTCTGTTGTCCGGGGCTTTATGCCCCTGGTAGGGCCACCCAAGGCAAACTGGTCCTAGGTAAGGGATGAGACAAAGTGTGGTTCAACAGACCTTCTATGATGAATAAAAAATTTGGATGGCGTTTTCCCTCGCCCGGACGTGGGTCACCGGGGCCCCCCTTTGGAGCCAGGCCTGGAGGTGGGGCTCGATAGCGAGCGCCTGGTGGCCGGGCTTGCACCCATGGGGCTCAGCCGGGCACAGCCCGAAGAGACAACGTGGGTCCCCCTTCCCATGGGCTCACCACCTATGGGAGGGGCCAAGGAGGTCGGGTGCTGTGTGAGTTGGGTGGTGGCCGAAGGCAGGGACCTTAGCGGTCCAATCCTCGGCAACAGAAGCTGGCTCTTGGGACGTGGAATGTCACCTCTCTGAAGGGGAAGGAGCCTGAGCTAGTGCGCGAGGTCGAGAGGTTCTGGCTAGATATAGTCGGGCTCACCTCGATGCACAGCTTGGACTCTGGAACCAATCTCCTTGAGAGGGGCTGGACTCTCTACCACTCTGGAGTTGCCCCCGGTGAGAGGGGCCGAGCGGTTGTGGGCATACTTATTGCCCCCCGACTTGTAGCCTGTACATTGGGGTTTACCCCGGTGGACAAGAGGGTGGCCTCCCTCCGCCTTCAGGTTGGGGGATGGGTCCTAACTGTTGTTTGTGCGTATGCACTGAACAGCAGTTCGGAGTATCCACCCTTTTTGGAGTCCCTGGAGGGTGTGCTAGAGGGCATACCTTCTGGAGACTCCCTCGTACTGCTGGGAGACTTCAATGCTCACGTGGGCAATGACAGTGAGACCTGGAAGGGCGTGATTGGGAGGAATGCCCCCCCCCCCCCCCGATCTGAACCTGAGTGGTGTTTTGTTATTGGACTTCTGTGCTCGTCACGGATTGTCCATAACAAACACCATGTTCAAGCATAGGGGTGTTCATATGTGCAATTGGCACCAGGACACCCTAGGCCTCAGTTCGTTGATCGACTTTGGGGTCGTGTCATCGGACTTGCGGCCTCATGTCTTGGACACTCGAGTGAAGAGAGGGGCGGAGCTGTCAACTGATCACCACCTGGTGGTGAGTTGGCTTCAATGGTGGGGGAGGATGCCGGTCAGGCCTGGTAGGCCCAAACGTGTTGTGAGGGTCTGCTGGGAACGTCTGCCAGAGCCCCCTGTCAAAAGTAGCTTCAACTCTCACCTCTGGCAGAACTTCGACCACGTCCCGAGGGAGGTGGGGGACATTGAGTACGAATGGGCTATGTTCCGTGCCTCTATTGTTGAGGCAGCTGACCAGAGTTGTGGCTGTAAAGTGGTCGGTGCCTGTCGTGTCGGCAATCTCCGAACCCGTTGGTGGTCACCAGCGGTGAGGGATGCTATCAAGCAGAAGAAGGAGTCCTACAGGACCCTTTTTTCCTGTGGGACTCTGGAGGCAGCTAATAGGTACCGGCAGGCCAAGCGAAATGCGGCTTCGGTGGTTGCTGAGGCAAAAACTTGAGCATGGGAGGAGTTTGTCTGGTGTCTCAGGAGGGGGAAGCAGTGCAGTGTCAACACTGTATATGGTGGGGATGGTGCGCTGCTGAGTTCGACAAGGGACGTTGTGGGTCGGTGGGGGGAGTACTTCGAAGACCTCCTCAATCCCACTAACATGCCTTCCAATGAGGAAGCAGAGCCTGGGGACTCGGAGTTGGGCTCCCCCATCTCTGGGACTGAGGTCACCGAGGTGGTCAAAAAACTCCTTGGTGGCAGTGCCCCGGGGGTGGATGAGATACACCCGGAGTTCCTCAAGGCTCTGGATGTTGTAGGGCTGTCTTGGTTGACACGTCTCTGCAACATCGCACGGACATCAGAGACAGTGCCTCTGGATTGGCAAACCGGGGTGGTGGTCCCCCTCTTTAAGAAGGGGGACCGGAGGGTGTGTTCCAACTACAGAGGGATCACACTCCTCAGCCTCCCTGGAAAAGTCTATTCGGGGGTCCTGGAGAGGAGGGTCCGTCGGATAGTCGAACCTTGGATTCCGGAGGAACAGTGTGGTGTTCGTCCTGGTCGTGGAACAGTGGACCAGCTCTACACCCTTAGCAGAGTCCTGGAGGGTGCATGGGAGTTCGCCCAACCAGTCTACATGTGTTTTGTGGACTTGGAAAAGGCATTCGACCGTGTCCCTCAGGGAATCCTGTGGGGGGTGCTCCGGGAGTATGGGGTACCGGACCCCCTGATAAGGGCTGTTCGGTCCCTGTACAACTGGTGTCAGAGCTTGGTCCGCATTGCCGGCAGCAAGTCGAACCTGTTTCCAGTGAGAGTTGGACTCTGCCAGGGCTACCCTTTGTCCCCGATTCTGTTCATAACTTTTATGGACAGAATTTCTAGGCGCAGCCAGGGTATTGAGGAGGTCCGGTTTGGTGGACTCAGGATTGGGTCACTGCTTTTTGCAGATGATGTTGTCCTGTTTGCTTCATCAGGCCGTGATCTTCAGCTCTCTCTGGATCGGTTCGCAGCCGAGTGTGAAGCGGCTGGGATGGGAATCAGCACCTCCAAATCCGAGACCATGGTCCTCAGCCGGAAAAAGGGTGGAGTGCCCTCTCAGGTATTGGGAGCGAAATCCTGCCTCAAGTGGAGGAGTTCAAGTATCTCGGGGTCTTGTTCACAAGTGAGGGAAGAATGGAGCGTGAGATCGACAGGCGGATCGGTGCGGCGGCCGCAGTGATGCGGGTTCTGCATCGGTCTGTCGTGGTGAAAAAGGAGCTGAGCCGTAAGGCAAAGCTCTCAATTTACCAGTCGATCTATGTTCCTACCCTCACCTATAGTCATGAGCTATGGGTAGTGACCGAAAGAAAGAGATCGCGAATACAAGCGGCTGAAATGAGTTTCCTCCACAGGGTGTCTGGGCTCTCCCTTAAAGATAGGGTGAGAAGCTCAGTCATCCGGGAGGGGCTCAGAGTAGAGCCGCTGCTCCTCCGCATCGAGAGGAGTCAGATGAGGTGGCTCGGGCATCTGATCAGGAAGCCTCCTGAATGCCTCCCTGGTGAGGTGTTCCGGACACGCCCAACTGGGAGGAGGACCCAGGGAAGACCCAGGACACGCTGGAGAGACTATGTCTCCCGGCTGGCCTGGGAACGCCTCGGGATTCTCCAAGAAGAGCTAGAAGTGGCCGGGAAGAGGAAAGTCTGGGCATCGCTGCTCAAGCTGCTGCCCCCGCGACCCGACCTCGGGTAAGCGGAAGAGGATGGATGGATGGATGAAACATTCTGCATTGGTCATTTAAAGTTTTCCTTCTTGCAGCTTAGCTGAGTGCAATAGTCTTGGTCACTGAGGCTGTAAACTTAATTACGGCAATGCCAGCAGGTTATATTTTCTATTTGATATCCTTTTTGTGCCTCAGTAACATCTTAATATTGACATCTTCCTGTGATAGTTCAAACTTCACCAGGAACTCCAATCCTTTCTTCATCAACTTCATCAATTTTGTAGTATTCAGGATTCTTGTAAATAGCCAGACCTTTCAGTTTCATTTTAAGCTTGTTCATGATTTTAGCATGTTATTAATGAGGAAGTGTCATGTCTATCCTTTGCTTCAAGTAAGAAAAGCAAAAATATGCTTAGTCCATCACTACACAGTTGACAACACTAGCATGATTAAGATGAAAGCAGTGGCTTGTATATACTCACAGTAATTTATCACACACAAACTTTTTCTCTCTCTCTCTCTGCCTCCTATCCTGGACTGCACTCCTCCTCCCACTACTCAAATTCTTGCCAAACCCTTCATTCTAACATTGTCACTTACAGACAGTTCCTGGAATTATGTCTAGAGTCAGGAGATCCTCTATGCTTGTCCTGGGACAACAAGCTATAGTCCTAGCAGGCTTGAGCCATATCTCAAGGAGAGTTCACCAGTTGCTCCTTCTGTCCTCAGTACACCACTGTCTTATACAGCCCTTCCAGGGTTGGTGTGCCCTCTATATACTTTACTCCCTTCCAGACTGCAACTGTATATTATGGCTCCTGGCCAAGGTCTTTCTACGGGATCACATTACATCCTGTTTTACCATTCTGATTTTTTTTTCTAGTAGAGAAACCAAGTATTGTTCCAGGTATTTATTTAATTCAAGCAAGGCTTAGCACAAAGTGCAGCATGATACCAGAAAACAAGAGAAAATAAAAACAAAATCCTTTACACACCTTTTACAACCCCAGTGCACATTTCTGAGCCATGACCTTATCTTATAAAACCATTTCCAGCCTATAGTTCCTTTGCTTAATGGACCACCTTTTACACATAGAACTACATTAAAGCCTTAAGAGACAGGAACTTTCTGGGAAATGCAGTGCATTTATTTAAACGCATCAGTGCAGAGGTCTGCACCAGAATTTATCTGACTATTTTGCTATTACATGGAGTTAACAACACAGTAAAACAACTGTCATTTTAGGCCCTCAAATAAAATGCAGTGCTGCACATACATTTGGATTAATTTTTTGTTATAGGTAATCAAAATCAATCATATAGCCTCTAATTGAAAGAAAGAAACAAAAATGCTGGATTGTATTTGGAAACCCATTTCTGGTTAAGCTTCTCTAAATTTATGGATGGCCAGTTCAGTGACTGTAAAGTGATGAAGGCCTCCTATTATTGTAACAAAACTGCTGTTTCAGTAATCTTTAAAAAGAAAATACTTTTACAAGGTGTTTACAGTCATAATTGTGAAAGAAAGTAAATTTGGTCAGCAGGTCTTATTTGATTATGAAAAATGATTGAAATCAGGAAAAACAGTTAAAGGCTAATGTGACTTGAATGTACTGGTGGTATCTATTTCTTGATAGGATGATATCCTATCACCATTGCAGAGTCCTAATGTGGACTGTTGCTTCATAAAGGGCTGGCTCCTGCTTTACAATAAATTCAGCTAGGCTAGGCTGCAGTCCCCATGACCCAGAATTTGATTAAGCCAGTCTGAGAATGTTAGGTTGTAATATATACAAATACTTTCCATTCACCACTAGCAATGTGTCATTGCCCTGATAGCATTGTGCACCATTCTGTACTACCTTGAAAATACGGTAGTATGTTGACTACACTTCTACATCTTTTCAAAATACAAGCAACAGATTCAATTGATTGGCCTGAGGCTGGAAAGGCCCATCTGCTCTAAATTACCAGAGAGGCACATACGCTGTCCAGTGCAAGTCAACAAATCAGTCAGTTTGAATTTCACAGAAAAAACAATGTCTGATGCAGGAGAATAATACTAATGCAAGAAACACAAGAGTCTGTAGTCATCATAAGTAGGTACAGAAAGTGAAAAAGTAGAACATTACATATGAAAAGAAGGTAAAAAAATGAGCACTTATGGCCAATTCAAGGGCATGTGGTATTAGTAATAGTAGTACAATCACATGTACAGAGCACAGTGGGATATCCATGTCATGGGTTAGAGGATTGTTGTAAAGGTGTTTCTTAAACATACATGGTGCCAATTCAGTGAAATTAAATTGAGAAGACAATACTTTGCAGTATCACTCATTGTGTAGAGCTCTATATAAACAATGACTGCTTAAGCTAAATAATGTTCAACTTAACCATCCATCCATCCATTTTCTAACCCGCTGAATCCGAACACAGGGTCACGGGGGTCTGCTGGAGCCAATCCCAGCCAACACAGGGCACAAGGCAGGGAACCAATCCTGGGCAGGGTGCCAACCCACCACAGGACACACACAAACACACCAAGCACACACTAGGGCCAATTTAGAATCACCAATCCACCTAACCTGCATGTCTTTGGACTGTGGGAGGAAACCGGAGCACCTGGAGGAAACCCACGCAGACACGGGGAGAACATGCAAACTCCACGCAGGGAGGACCCGGGAAGCGAACCCGGGTCTCCTAACTGCAAGGCAGCAGCGCTACCACTGCGCCACCGTGCCGCCCTCAGCTTAACTATTCATTGATAAATGATAAAATATCCTTGTTTTAATCTGGCCCGTGTTCCTGAGAGAATGCACATTAAAATATTAGAGTAAATACTGTATAAGCAATGAACTAGCTTTTCTTAGTGAGTTTACAATTAGCATCCATTGACTTTTGTCAATCTCAGTGGAATGAGAGTGCAATATGAATAAATTCATTAAAGCTGTGTATTAGAAACTGCATCCACTATGTAGTCACTGGTTTAGTATCTGTGTGTTTAATTCTGTCAGCCATAGACTGAACATTATTCCTTTCAAAATCCCAATCCATGAAGTCTCTGAGCTACACGACGGAATTAATTATCTGATTAGTCACATTTACAGTTCTGGAGCCTGTAGAGAAGACTGCAATCATCCTGTCTGTACCAACGCTGTGTCAAACTGGACAGATAATTATATAACAGGCCTAAATTGTAACCAAATCCATAAGATCCGGAAACCCTTTATGTTCCTGTCAAATATAAAACTCACATGGGGTTTTTTGAGAAAGAAAATGTCTTGACTTCAACTAAAGCTGTTCTCACTGAGGAAACAGGAACTGTGTTTGTAATTTTTAAATTATAAGAGCAGCTCCTCTTTAGTTTTACACTAGATGGCAGCAGAGGTAGACTCACAGCAACACATTACGATGAAAACAACTTAAATATTTTGGTGCAATTTCTATTATAATATATATAATTTGCAAAACCGTCCCACAAAAAATAAAAAAATGTTTCAAACATAGTGTCATTCATATTTATATATATAAGATCAATACTTTAAATTTAGTTGAATTATATGATTTATTCACCAGAATATGTTGGGTGTAATTTTGAATCATGGTGACCTTATCTGCTGCTTAAAATACTTATCGACTCTGTAAACATTTTCTATCGTCTTTGTGTTTCAACTGAGATGACAAAATGTATTTCACAACTTTTAAAAATTTATTGCAACAGAATTTAAAAATTTGAACTTGTTTTGTACACATAACCTTTACAAATAACTCAATTGTTTTTTGTTATTAAAATACAAATGCAATGAATATTCTGCTTAGTTTTTGTATTGTTTCTGGAATAACATGTTGCTGTTAGTTTATAAACATGTTTAATAACAAGTATATAGGAACTGAATCACTTAACATTCTTTAAATTTATTGTTAGAACAACTGTATTAACACCTTATCTACAAAAACAGAGACATAAGCTGTTAGTGAATAATGGCAAGTCAAACTGGCAGCATGTGAAGTTAAAACAGGTTTGATGACACTAGTGTTGGATGAGCAATGCTAAGAGAATCATTGTGTTCATGCATAAACCAAACATTAATTGCAACAGTGATATTCCTTATAAATATTACATTTCCCAATATATTTTGTTTTAGAACCTACTCATATACATATAACTGCTTTGTTTTAGAACCTACTCATATATATATTGTATATATTATATATATAGTCACAAAAAGCACAATGAGACATGAAAAGGTTTGGGGCAGCCACCCGTATGTTATATCCTGGCTGCAAAGAAGTACATTTTTCAAGGGTTCTTTACTTACAGTATGTGAGTCCTAAACAGAAAAGAATAGCTGCCTTAAGATGGCGGCTTTTAAAAACAAGTGGAGGAAGTGATGTCATTAGGGCGGGAACCGGAAGTGACGTCATTGGCAGTGCCTGGACCAGAAGCAACATCATGGGTGGCGCTGGAACCGGGCGGGATTTCCCGAGAATGGTCTATAAGGGATTGAGAGATACAATTAATGCACCTCTCCACCCCCTGGTCAGACATGGAATTACTATTATTCAGGCCCTTTAGTTGTCTCCTAATCGCACATGTGTGACAACATATATACATATATATATATATATATATATATATATATATATATATATATATATATATATATATATATATATATATATATATATCAAAGTGAAAAATCAAAATGAAATCAAAAATCAAAGTGAAAAAATGATGTGGTAGGCTAGTCTCAAAATCTCAACTCAAAATCGTACTCAGTAGTTAGTATGGCTCCCAAGTGCTTGTATGCATGCCTGACAACATTAGGGCATGCTCCTAATGAGACGATGGATGGTGTCCTGGGGGATCTCCTCCCAGATCTGGACCAGGGCATCAATGAGCTCCTGGACAGTATGAGGTGCAACCTGGCGTCGGATGGACTGAAACAAAATGTTCGAAACGATCAACTGCTGGCTTGCTGCTGCTGCCGTGCCGCATGATCTGCATCTCGCATGGCACTTCGAACATTTAAAAGCCTGTACAGCAGCTGTCCTACTCTTTTTCTTTTATTTCTGGCCCCAGACGTGGTTAAATCTTTTGGCACAAAGTCTCGTCTCACGGGACATGACTTCTTGATATTTTTTAGTTTATAATTTTAAAACGAAATAAGAATCTGAAAATCTAACAATATCACATTAAAGTTTGATAAATTCTGAAAAGAATGATACCAAACATATGTATGTAGGATTTACAATAAACCAGATTTAAAGCGTGCCAAAAAAGTCACATAAAATCGTTGCACTTTTAGGCTTAGGATTTTATATATATAGAGTAGATGTAAATCCATGGCCCAGCACCTATACTGTACCTGGAATGGTTTAGACATTCATCTTTCCATTTCATAACTTGTCTTGTGTGCATGCATACAGTATATGCATATAATGTGCAATCCACTGCAATGGACTGGCACACTCTCCAGAACTATTCTCTGCCTTACTGTATGTCCAGGCCCATGCAATTGCAATTATAAATCTGATTAAGTGGGTTTAAAAATGAATGAAATAATTTATATAACATAACATTTTAAACCTTTTATAAACCATATAAACTATATTCTTCACAATATATGTAATGAATACTAGAAAATATCAATACAAAGAAAACACTAACATGTTTCAGACATTGTTTGGAAATTTACTTCTGTCCATTTCCATGTGTTTTGTAATTGCCACCTTTAGGAAAAGTTAATATAAATATATATAGACATTTACATGCATTACTTTATTTAAACTGATGCGTTCTTACTTTGTGAATGTTGTATGGTTTTGCATCTTCCTGTTAGTGTTAAAATTTGTAAGTCTGTACAAGTGCTCTAAGTCCATCTTCTGAGAACAGCACTGTATGAAAATAAATTGAAATTTCATCAAGGAGTAGAAAATGCAAAAACACAAATTATGATTTATGAACCATATCAATGGATATATTGAACATTTGTAATATTTCGGATAGGCTTGAGAAAATGTGTTATGGGCTAAACATATTTCACATTATAGCTAACTTGTATTCAATAAAATTTCCAATGTTTTGAATTCACATAAACATTTAGCATCAACCTTAATTATCCTGGCATAAAGATGTTTGAAATAGTCTGCTGAAAATCTGTCTTTATTTATCAATGTGACAAAATATGGCAGTGTTTGCAGAAATGCATTCTGAAAACCACTGGTCACATAAAATGACTCCAAAATCTCTGTAGCTTCAAGAATTTAGAAAACCACAAGACACACGACTGTTTTTTCCCCCCTGTTGAACTTCAGTTCCATGTGCATGTATATAAAGACACAAGTCACTGTGTCATTTCTTTTATTGCATTTAGTTTAAGGAAATAATTCCCTTTTTGATCCTGACAGCTACCAGTATCAATATATCACATGGGCCAGTATTTTAAAATCCCCAGGTTTAATGCCTTTTATTGTGCATATTCTAGCTTCTCATTGTGTCAATAATACTTCAGTGCTGTTACAAAGTACAATTCTTCTACACAAGTATTAGGTTTTACCTCATTCACACTGATACTCCAAATAAATAGGTCTCCTTCTCGTAGACATTATTATTGATTGTTGGGGTCACTTGCCAACTAATGCTCCCTAAAAAATATGTCAGTCACTTCATAAAACTATCACCATGGAAAAATGTGAACATTTTCCACATGGATAACTTGACACAAAGCTGTGAGTACCCTCTTGCATGATATCCCTAAGGTGGGGGCCATTTTCCAAATGCTGAGCAGTATTAACCTCATTCACATGTATGCTCTCCATCCCTTACCATGCAGAAGAATTATCCTTCTCACACCTGATAAGTGAAGTGAAATGAGGAAACCATTTGTCAACTGATGTCACTTCTAAAGAAGTAGAATCATGCCAGACTGCTTGTATTATGAACAGCTCTAGGGATCACTTGCTTCCCTTTTTCCCAGCACACATAAGACCTTTTCCAAATAAATCCAACACATACTCTTCAGTCACCAGGAATGTACATTTTGAGATACAGTTGTTTATGACATCAACAAGCATCCGTAGAACCACTCTACTGTTGTCCTCACCACAATTGTCAAGTATAGCTGTTTTGTTGATTGTAGTCTTTTTAATTTTTAGGGCCAAAGTTTTGCGTGGGAGGAAGATTCTGGGAGATTATGACATCAAGGTAGAACAGGTGAGTGATATTGCCCTATCCCTAGTGTCACATGGCCAGACCTATACATTATACAAATGAAGACAACCATAAAACACATTAAGTGTTAAAAATAAACACCCTATCCCAAGGGGGAAAAAAAATCATACTGTAAAACCAGATTATGCTTTGGCATTCAAAAGCATCATTATAATGGTGGTACAAGTAAACAATGCATTCCTCTACAGTTACAACTATAAAGTCAGCGTAAATATGAGCTGCCTGTGAGGTTAGAAGAATTGGCAGCTATGACCAAGAAAAAATTAAATCTACAATATGCATTCAAACTAGACACTGTACAGTAAAAAGGAGGTGAAAATAAGCCCCATTAAACAAGGTCTTTTTACTGTTGATAACAAAGGGCCACATGAGATGCAGATTTATGTAATCAATTCACTTAAAACAGTAAATGTACTTAATGACTCTCACATTAGCGGAACCATGAACACGGTTACAGAGTATCCAAGTTCTGTCTGCACATCTAAATTAAGCTAAGTTAAAAGTACTGTCTAAATGTAAATGTTAAACATGCCATACCAGAATATATACAGAAAACAATACTCAATCAAATTAATTTTCTGGCCATCCATTTTGAACCATTACCATTAATGTTGTCTTAGCAAATTCAATAACTATTGCTAGCCAGGATGTTATTTCACTTGTGTTGTCAGTTGTATGGGGAACATACAATTCAAATGTGAATTTCCCATCGGGATTAATAAAGTATCTATCTATCTATCTATTTACACGGCATGGACTTGAGCAGAGGTAGGCAATGTTGGTCCTGGAGAGCTGCAGAGGCTGTAGGTTTTTGTTCCAACCCAGTTTCTTAATGAGAAGCCAATTATTGCTGATGAAGCACTTATTGCTTAAGTGACATTTTGATGCTTCATTTTAGTGGTCTCGCTTGTTAAGGTTCTCCACCGTTAATTGCTTATTTCAATGTTAAACTGCTGCATTAATGGCTCCTTATTAGCAATAAGATGTAAAAGACAAAGCAGCCAGCAGATCTCCAGCTAGCTTTTTCCCAATTACATCTGTGTGTGTTCATCATGTACTGTTTGATTTAATAAAACACATAATAGAAAAATGTGACAGACTGAAAATTATCCGTTTTAGGCTTCAAATCATTTGGATGATATCCTTGGAACGCAAAAAATCTATAATATAAGAGCCTTACATTGCGCAGACTTACAAGTCAAAAAATTAAATAAGGCCTGTCATTGGCAAGGATTGGTTCCTAATTAAGCAATTGAGTTGGAATGAAAACCTGTAGCCATTGCGGCTCTCCAGGACCAACATTGCCCACCCCTGGACTTAAGAATCTGAGGGCAGGTTTTTTGAAAGAACCCCTGTAGGTACATTTTTTATAGCTGCAGATTTGCTGCTATCCACTAAGTAGATTTTAGAAAGTTGTCCCCAGAAATATATTCTCATTACAAGAGTCATGTCTGGCCCTATGAGACTACCCTATCCTGATCACCTCTTCCTGCTAGTTGTGAAATCAAACTGTACTTAACAAGTGTGTTAATAGATGCCTGCGTCCAGCTGAAAATAACATTTTGTATCGTTTTGAATTCTTTTGTAGGCAGAATTCTTTGAACTTAACTTGGTATCACATGCAGATGGCACTTGCAATGTGGACATGCATGTCATCAGAAATGGCACAAAGGTGGTCAGGTAAACCATTATCTACATCTTCTCTCATCTTAATCTGGGTGCTGTTTACATCCTTAACATAACATTTCACCCATTGTCTTGCTACTTAATCTAAACTAAGTACAGTAAGAAAGTAAAGTGAAAATCTATCAGCTCCGGATGGCAAGTCACCTCTTTGTTTTGAAAGGATTTCTTTCTGACTCCATTTCAATCACATAAAAGAGCATCATAAGTTGGTATAGTTTACACAAAAAAATTCCCAAAATTATAGGTCAAGTGTGGTGTAGTGCAGGAATGAAGCTGAAAATATCACCTGCTAATGTAACATCTAGTTTATTATCTTTTTAGCCGGTACCTCCTTTATAAAGCCTTGGTGGGAAGTGTGTAAATTACCATAATCATTGTGACTGTGACAGCTAACAGTTGTGATGGATGGCCGGAAAGCCCCTGTAGTGGAAGGGCCGGAGGAGAGACAGTGTTCTGGGCACTACAGGCCCTGGGACACTGGAGGGCAGCCGCCCTGGCTTGCTGTATGGCCATGGGTTTTGAGCTTAGAAGCTTCACCCTGCTGGGGCCTGTGACCACCGCCAGAGGGCCCCTGGAGAGCTGCAAAGCACTTAATTGCAGCATCTCCGCCACACCTGGAAGTGCTGCCAGAACTGGGTCAACAAGCACCCGGAGCACTTACGGGTGCCTTATAAAAGGAGGCAGCAGCCACTACTCCAGAGGCCAGAGTCACGTGGAAGAGGACCAAGCTTGCTGGAGGAGTGGTGGCAAGAAGGAACTTTGAGGAAGGAAGAAAGAACTGTGCTGCAAGGGTGGGAAGCAGGGGGAAGCTGTTCCCACATAAAAAATAAAGGTGTGTTGCACCTGCACTTGTGTCCATTCTTGTCTGAATCGGGTAGGGTGGCTGGTACGGCCCCTGGTGGTCCACACAGTGAATCTTAGACTATCTCAATCTTCACTGACTAATAATCCAAAGTAACCTTAAACTAAACAAGTACTACTAAAGAAACATGGCTATCACTGAACCTCAGAACTGGGTTAGGATTGGCTTTCATGAGCTCCAATTTTCGGCTACTGCAGGCGCTTGTTTTAAATTTCCAGTTAATATCTTCATTATTTCTAAAATAAAAATGAAAGATGAGATAGCTGGTATTAGGGATGACTCATTTCCATGTAGCTGTACTGGCCAAGCTGCAACTGGGGAAGAAATCTTCAGTCTGTCAAAAATCTTTCTCATCTGTTCAGCCACCCCCCAGTTCTCTCTGAATACAAGTAGTGATGGGAAGGGGTAAAGAGAGGAAGGAATGCTTTACATAAACATTGGGGATGTCAGGCTGCCAGCAAGCCAGTGAAGGAAACAACTTTGCATTGGAGTGAAAGTCCTGTCCAGAAATGGTAACTATAGCAACAAGGCAGGACAAATATGGGAGCTAAGCTGCCTTTGGGGCCTCTACACACTAGGGGATAAAATAGTCACTAGTAATAGCAATGGTTCCAGTAAATAAAACTCTTTATATTTTACTCACCAGGTCCTTCAAGCCTGACTTTGTGCTCATTCGGCAGCATGCCTTTAGCATGGCTGAGAACGAGGATTTCCGCAACCTCATCATTGGCCTGCAATATGCCGGAGTCCCCAGTATCAACTCCTTAGAGTCCATATACAACTTTTGTGACAAACCTTGGGTGGTAAGTAGCCATTTCTGACACTAGGCCTACAGTGTGGAGCAACATGTGGATGTCAGATTGCAGCACAATTCTTTGCCATCTGTGTGCTACAATCTGTGTCTAGACTAAACAGTACTCAACAACAAAAAACATTTTTTCCAATGAAGTGTAACTTTTTATATAAAAAAACAAGTTGTGCATACAGCCAATAAATTGCAAAACAGTAATAATCTCTACACATTACTGAACACTTCTCTTTCTATTTTAATGCAGTTCCTTCCTTGCAAAAGTCCAGGAGGCTTTGTGTTCCTCTGAACTTTAAAATTTTAGCACTTGTGGCTTTCCATGTTTCTCCCACACTATCCCACTGTGATGATATTTGCAATCTGAACCAGACCATCAAAATGCTGATAATTTTTCCACCTGTTTTTTTTTTCTCTCACATTACTTCTCTGACAGTTCTCTCAGCTGATTAACATCTATAAGCACTTGGGACCAGAGAAGTTCCCCTTAATTGAGCAAACCTTCTACCCTAATCACAAGGAAATGGTGAGTACAGTGACCCACAGCGGAATAAGAATGTAAGCAGGTCTCTTTATATTGCTATTAATCACAATCAAAATGCACACATTCTCATACTGTACTAAACATAAAAACACTTGTTAAACACACTAGCAAAATGTGGTTATTTGTGTGGGAGGTCAGGACAACAAACCCATGTATGCTGGGGCACACATTCATTTAGAGGATGACAGTGCTGAACTTCACTGGACACAGAAGCAGCAACCATATCAATATACAGGAGGGAAACCTAAATGATTTCTGGCTAGGTAGATAAACAACTGACACTAAACAGCAGGGGACACTCTTCCTTTTATCTGTATAAACCATTCCTGTCCTGGAGGCTGGACAAGATCAATGCATTTTTATTGTGAATCAGCTCACAGTTCAGCAACTCTTCACCCATAATACCTGCGGCATCCCTCCTGGGGGGAATGCAAGCTGAACAGTCTGTGCATGTCTGTTCTCAAGTTCTTTATCATCAGTTCTTCCAGTCCACGTACAAGGCATTGCTGCTTCTCAGGCCACCCTACACAGACCTATAGCTCTGTGACCAGTCTACAGATATTTGTTTGAATGAATTAAGAACAAAAATCATCTGCTGAACCACAAAAGATCTAGCAGCTTCACCGACATCCAGCTATAATTTATCTTGGCCAGTTCTTCTCCACGTGTTTTTATGGGTCTGAAATGTCCAGAAATTCTTTTTCAGGGGGTGGACCTCCTCTGTACCAGCTACAGGACCCATCACTGCGCATGATGCACGCATAATGCTTGGCCTGATGTCCATTCAAGCTGTTATCTGTAAGCCAGTCTGTCCAAAGGCATTCATTTTCAGATACAGTAGAACAGGGAAAAGTGTAGCATCTGGAAATCTGCCAAAAGAGTGTGCAATTAGACCTGGATGCAACTAAATTAGTAGGCTGAATCAAAACATCAGATTTCAGTTTTCTCCCCGTTAAGCACACTTACTCTGCACTCACAGCCCATATGATATCGGTGATTAAGGCTCTTCTTCTGTGACAGTGAAAGGTTGTCCCATTGCTCAATGAAATCACACAGGCCAATAATAAGATTTCCATCACCTCCTATCCTCCCTGTGAGTTGAAATCCAGCAAACAGTGACACAGCCAATAAAAATGAGTAAAAGTGAAATAAGCAGTAGGAGGAACAGCAGACTTGTGACTCAGAGAAGTATAAGTGCTCACTTACCTGATAGAAGGTACTGAATCTTGTTATTAGCTTCAAGCTTCACACCACACAATGACGAGAAGAGAGGTGTGTACACATACTGAACATCCTTGAGCTTTTCAAAGCCTTTAAACATCTGTAAAAAAGCAGAAAAATAAAAGAGCATAGTAGTATGTTTAAGTGCCTCCTTCTAGATGTGCAAGATGGCAGAGACCTCTGTTGAACATTGTGGGCAAACTGTGCCATAAGAAGCATGTTAGCCTTCACCACTGTCAGTGACTGGAATCTAAAAAGCAAATGTTCTTACCTTCACTAGTTTAATTTCATACTGAATAAACTTAAAGTGTGGAGAAGAGGTGTTGCCATGATTCACAATCTTCTCACCAGAGACTTTGGCACGAATCACTGAGAAGACATTAAAAGGTGAGGCAAGTGGTCAGAGTGCTGAAAACTGGAAGATCCATCACTGAAGCAATTCAAGGAACTACCCCCTGGTTTATAAAGTGCTCACAGAAGCATTCGTTTCACTCTTGACCATTGAGTTAACTTTGACATGACCAAGGCTGTTGAAACAAATCCCATAACTGTGTCTGGGTGTCCTGTACATGTATTTGAATTAAACTCTAAAAGCTTAAAAAAATCAATATTCTGAAGCACAGCCCACCTTCTTGTCATGTTCACAATGATTTCCTGTGTGAGCTTTCATCAGTATGCGCACCACCACCTCCTTTCCTTACACATGCTAATGCAGTGACACTTTCGAGACTTGTCTTGTACGATGCTGCTGGAGCGGCTTGGAGACTTCCCAGCGCTGCCCTGGCTTGCTCAGCCAGGAAAGGCTTTGAAATGTCACGTGTTGGTTGTTACAAGACGGGCGTGCAACAAAATGTGCGTTTTTCCCTTGTTTTATCGGCTCCATGTAAAGCGAATCGAAGCCTGCGGTCTGAGAGTTGTTCAGAGAAGCGTGAATGCCCCGTGCTAGCCTGGGCTCTGCGAAGAGTTGAGGAGCTGACTGCATCCAGGTGGCAAAGAAATAATGCAGCGGCCTAAATATCTAATTAGCATACCGTTATATAACCACGCCTTCTATAACACAGTTTGTGTTTCTGTATAAAGCAATGCCCACTTTTGCTAATAAACATTAAGAGTACACAACCCTCAGCAAAGCAATGGGGAGAACCGTTTCGACGTTTGTATTGCCCACTACGAAGTGCCGCGCTGGTCACGCTATTTGGGCGTGTTTTCAAAATGTTTTGGCAAAATCTGGCAACGCTGCAAGAATCGCACAAGACGTTACGAATTGCTGGCATCTTTTACCTTGGGGCACTCATAGCGATGGCGTCGAAACCGAGACAGCAGACTTTAAAAAAAATTCAAAGTGTGTTTTTTTTTTCTTAAGTGTACGACTGGTTCGCTGTTTTCGACCACATAATAATCCGTTATAAAGTCGGCGCCTCATTCCGTCTAATCCCCGGCCGTCAATTGCAAGTTCCAGCTCTATTTACCTATGTCCGATGTGCAGAAAGCCTGCTGTGGGTGAGCGGGCGCACAACTGCACGCTTCCGTAAGCTTCAAGGACAAGAACAGCAGTCCGCCGAACAGCAGAGAGAATCCCATCGTCCTGCGCCCTTCTTACGTACTGTACTCCAACCCTACTCCTCCCAGCCGACCTGGCAGGACTGTGAATATGGATGTGCCCGAGCGCCGCTCTTATGGGCGCATTTCTCTTCCCGCCCCCACCTCGGCGCACCAATCCGAAGGACGACGCTGACGCCGAGTCTCGCCCTGGTACTCTGGGTGAACTGTTGTCATTGCTTTTCTCATGTTAACTAGTTATTACTCTTTACCTAACATTCCCAGGAGACGCAAAAAAGCATGTCATATCTTTTAGTATCTTAGTACACCGCAGTTTTATTTCACTTAAGGTAGTCTTCGTTTTAATTTGACACGTTTTGTGTGCTTTCTGCCTACGTCTTCTATTCAGTATTGTGTGAACACAAATAACTCCCATTCATTTTAAACACTCATTTTATGAGGTGCATGTTACTTTAACTGCGGTGGGTTGGCACCCTGCCCTGGATTGTTTCCTGCCTTGTGCCCTGTGTTGGCTGGGATTGGCTCCAGCAGACCCCCGTGACCCTGTGTTCGGATTCAGCGGGTTGGAAAATGGATGGATGGATGTTACTTTAATGGTTTGTCTATGAAGTGTGCCTCTGGGGGCTAGAATTTGGCCTACAGAAGAGAGCAAGACAGGAACCAGGCCTGGATGGGGCATCAGTCCCACAGTCCTCAGAATCACTTGGGTGTATTGGTTTGGGATACAGGAGGCAAAAGAATCACAAGTTCAGGAGAGTTTATCTACTCCAGTTAAACACTTGTTAAAAAGGAGCAAAGATGGGAGATTTTTAACTAAACCCCAAGTATGATCTATAAGGAGTCTTCAAATTAAACATTAAAGTCTAGTTAGATTAAAATACATCTATCAGGTTTTTTTCCTATTTACAGAATTCTGTAGAACTTAATTACATGCCGTGTATATTTTACATACAGTGAGGTACACAACTGGCAAATCTAACAATGTGTGAATGTGCCCTGGATCTTTCCATATGTGTCATAGATCATACTGCAACTTTGTATGACCCTTTAATTGAAAAATGGTTGAGTTTAGATAAAAGCGGATGGACGAAGGAATTTCTTTACTTACTTACTTACTAACAAAGACCACAACAAGTAATGAACAAGCACTGGTAAAAATGACTTTACACTGATGTCTCTAAGTAATTCACTGGTGTATATAATCATTTTCAAGATAATTGCTCATTTATAACTAAAGCAAATAACTGATTTTAACAAGCTACTGAATATTTGTTAGAAAATTAAAACAAAATTCCATTATAGAAAGAGCCTAAGTGTGGACCAGGTGTTTCTTAGACGGAGCCTGTACCCCATTCAGAGAGAAAACAGAAGAGGATAGAATTAACATGTCATTCTGCAGGTTGAACTCAGTAGAAGATAGAAGATGTAAGGAGAAGGGGCAGACATACTTTTTTTCAATTTTTAGGCTTTCACAAGCAATTTAAAATCACCAGTCCCTGTCTTTGTTGCTATTGTCTTTTTTCTGCCTTTTCTGTTTGGTTCTTTTTGTATTGTAGTATTTTTATTTGCTATATAAACAATGTCTGGTGGTGATCACAATGATTAATTCATTTTAGTGGCCCATTGGCACTCTATGGTGACCTCATATTGCTCTTTTATACCAACAGCAATAAGTTTGCAAAGTGTCTCACTGTGACTGTGACTTCAAAGTCAGAAATTTTCTTTCTTGTTTGTGTATATTTGTTTATTTATGTTTTTATTTAGTTACTTACTTATCCACCTATTTATGTATGTATTTATTTAAATAGCTTTTGTAAAAAGCCAAATTTCTCCCAGGGACAAAAAATTTCTATCTATCTATCTATCTATCTATCTATCTATCTATCTATCTATCTATCTATCTATCTATCTATCTATCTATCTATCTATCTATCTATCTATCTATCTATCTATCTATCTATCTATCTATCTATCTATCTATCTATCTATCTATCCACTCCACTGCTCATTTCAATTGTTTTTTGCTTTGCATTGTTGTGTGCATTTTAAACAGTTTGAGTTTTTTTCACTGTGTCAGACCCTTTTAGACCCAGTCAAGCAGCAGTCATTTTCTTTGCTTGTCCTTCTTCACATCAATAATGCAGAAGTTAGGGCCACCCTTCACAATCATCCCATCAAACTGTTTTCTGTTTTTCTGACTAGGCAGTGTTTCACTCTGTGTTGAAATGCCTCTTTTTCAGATTATAATGCCAACATTTCCAGTTGTGGTGAAAATTGGACACGCACACTCTGGCATGGGAAAGGTAACTTTCTTTGTCTTGAGTATTTCTTGCTTTCACCAAGAGATTAACATGCAGAGGTAGCAGGTGGAGACTCTAGCATCTGAGTCGCCTCATTGGGAACATTGCAGTTAAGAACACAAAAGCCTTTAGCACAAGGCATGGTAAGTCATTCGCTCAGCAATTTGTCAATGTAAGAGACGTGGTTTACTATGGTGAAAACATTTTTGTAAATGTTTTAATATTGGCAGAATCAATGTATAAGCTATGTCTGCTGTTTTCACATGTTCACTGATAGACTCCACTCTGCAGTTTCTGAAATCTGATCTGTGTTACAGGTGAAGGTAGACAACCATTATGACTTTCAGGATATCGCCAGTGTGGTGGCACTTACTCAGACATACACAACAACAGAGCCCTATATTGATTCAAAGTATGATATTCGCATTCAGAAGATTGGAAACAACTACAAAGCCTATATGTAAGTGTGTGTAGCACAATTAATTCATGAGTATAAGACCTACTGACAAGGATCTTTTAAAAACTAAACGTAATGATTACCCTGGACTGACAGTGGCAAGTCTCAGAGAATATCTTGTGTTCCATAGACTGGTCACTGTATTAACTATGGGGTGTCATGGGTATCTGAAATAAATCTTGCCATGCTATACTGGGCATGATGGGTAACCTGTGGAGACTACATCCAATTGTACAGAGTGCGATGATCACCCTAGAGGTGGCAAACCATACTCAGCGGGGTAGTTATAAATCCTTTAGATTGTGGATGCAAACTTTTGGAGGGCATTTTAAGTATCTTGGTCACACAAAAGTTTCCAATCAGCCACATGGGCTTCTGCAAAGCACTGTAAGAAAGATAGAAATACATGTTTTTTGTGACTATTCACTATATGAGCAGAATTGTGCTTGCTTTTAAACTACTGTGTCCTTTCAACAGGCGGACCTCCATTTCTGGCAATTGGAAGACAAACACTGGCTCAGCAATGCTGGAGCAAGTAGCCATGACAGATAGGTGAGCTTCGTACCTATATGCCTGTTGACCCTTTGTTCAGTTAATAATGGTGGCCTCAAACTTCAAGTGGTAGAGACTTAAGACAGGTGGTAGCATTACGAGATGGCCTACGCAAAATCAAAGATGTGGCAGGATTAAGATGTGATGTCTTCAAACGCATTAGGGTGGTGGGTAGAAAAAAGCTGAGATCAGATTTGGTAGTGGTGTTGACAAATTCCAAAGAGAAAAATAAAAGCAATATGTTTCAAAAGTCAGATATGTTCATAGGGGTGGATCTACCATTGAGATGTTCTGGGTATGCACCCAGGGGCCCCTGATAACAAGGGTCCTTTTCAACAATCCACTCCTCATTGGCGCCGGCACAGTTAAAAAATCATGGCCAAGACACACACAACCCCCATCCCACCCGACACCAAGTCTCTGCATGACGAAATGACAAAGAAGAACTCCCCCGCTTGATGAAAAGATGTAACAACAACAACATGTATTTATATAGCACATTTTTATAAAACAATGTAGGTCAAAGTGCTTTTACAGATGACAAAGAGAAAGTTACAAGAAAAGAAAAATAATTAAGATAAGGCTATAATATTAAAGAACAAATAACAACAAAACAAGATAAGGTCAAATGACTGGGAGGACAGAAAAAAATCCAGTTAGGCTGGAGCATATAACAAAATCTTTAGGGTTTCCAGGGCCAAAAGATTGCACAGCCCCCAATGGACATTCTACATAGCATAAATGTTCCTAAATCAAACCTCTTAGTTTTCATACTTCACATAATAGTATTTTATGAAGTTGGTCTTGTGAGCAGCTGAGACACCACCTTCATTGCATCATCTCACGGGGCTACATGGTGCCTTGATCAGGTGTCTGCACCACCACAGAAGAACCGGAAAAGACACCAGAAAATAGTGTTATAGGGATAGGGATTAGTACAGATTGCAGATCCCTGAAGAATGTGATAATTAAATGCCCTTATGGTCTATTAGGAATACATCTGAAATGTAGCTATGAAAAAGCCATGTTAAAATAATGGATGAATTTCTATAGGTAAAGTATTCCAAGTTTTAGGTGCATAACAGCAAAAGGCCACCTCACCACTTCTTTTAAGCTTAGCTCTTGGAATTATAAGTACATCTCCAATCGATGATCTAAGATTACAACGTGAACAGTAGAGGGACAGGCATTCCAAAATACAGGAAGCATTAGTCATATTTTAAAGTCAATTCTGAATAACACAGGTAACCAATGTTATCATGCTAAAACTGGTGAGATGTGCTTAAATCTTCTTTTTCTAGTTAAGATTCTGGCTGCTGCATTCTGCAGTAATTGCAACCTATTTATGTCTTTCATAAGTAGTCCTGTTAGGAGTGCATTATAGTCATCTAGTCAACTGAAAACAAAAGCATGAATTAGTTCTTCAGTGTCTTGTACAGTTATAAGAGGTCTAACGTTTGCTATATTCCTTAAGTGAAAAAATGCAGTCCTCATAATCCAGTTAATATGTGATTTAAAGTTTAGTTCAGAGTCATTAAATAATCCTAAATTCTTTACCTCTGCCTTGATTTACAATCCTAAGAGATCAAGTTTATTTCTAATACCCTCATTATATCCATGTTTGCCAATCAGTAAGATTTCTGTTTATTCCTTACTTAGTTTGAAAAAAAATACTACTCATTTATTCAGAAATACTGCTAAAACATTGGACTTTGGATCATTGCAAACTCCAAGGGTCAAAATGACTAAGGGGGACATCTTTCCCCTACTTAATGAAACAATTGAGTTTTGAACATGAAAGTAGGAAATAGCATGCAACATTAAACTATTGGGTGTCTACATGCAGCACTGTTAAAAGTATGATTAACCATTTGTTAGGGAGTTTAGTCACCCAGGGGCCTTTGGGGGTCTAAACCCAGGGCTTGTATGTTCATGTTCTTTTTGTATTTGCTACAGAAATCTCAAGCATAGTAACATATTTTAAGAGTAAGAATTAAATATTAAACGACAAAAGAGTAGGGGTACCACCTGGTAACCCTGTTTAATAATGGGTGTAGGACAAACTAGAAAAAGAAAACACTCACATGTGCAAAACTGCCTTAAAGACATATAAGCAAAATAAACATTGAGGGATTGTTCTGTCCTCAAGTGATTGTCCTCTAATGTACACCCACTTTTGGTGACTTCAGGTCTTTTATATCACATTCTGGAAGGGGCAGGAGCTTATGGCTGAAGTAGGAGATAGGTCACTCCAGTTAGTGAACCTCTGAACTGCAGATGGAAGGAAATGGAGTTCATGACAGCACCTCCTTTGTGCTCAGAGTGGTATTGCTTACCTTATCGGAGTCCTGAAGATGTCCCCCAAGCCCATGTGCTTGACATGCACCCCCCACCACCAACCATTTGCCAGACGGACCTAACAGAGAAGTTGTGGATATGGGAAAGGGCATCAGTATTAATATGAAGAAGCCCTCAGAAATGGAGTGCATTGACCTTATAAGGCTGTAAGTCCAAGAATCATCATGTGACTCCAGGGTTGGCCTCCTTATGAGTCACAAGCCACTGAAGTGGGGCATGATCAATCACCAAAGTAAATTCCCAACCCAGGAGATAATACTTCAGCTATGTGATTGTCCGCTTAATGACTAGGGTTTCATGCTCGATTGCAGAATACCTTCTTTTCTGATTCAATGATTTCTGGCTAAGGTAAATCATGAGATGTTCAGCACTGTTGACCCTCTACTAAGCATGGCTTTAAGCCAGTGTCAGACTTGTTGGTCTAGAAAGAAAAAAGAAGTGAAAATTCAAGAGCAATCACAATTGCTACAGACAACAGGGCCATCTTTAGGTTAAGGAAAGCTGTTTTAGCATTTCAGTTCCATACCACTCAAGTTTGGGGCTTGTTTCTAAATTCATTCTATTAACGACATAGCTCTTTTAAAGAACTGAGGCATGAAGTATTGTTTATATCCGGCAAGACAGAGGAAAGTTTGAACCTGCCATTTTGCTTGCAGCCAGGGACAGTCACAAATGGTTATGTCCCTTGAGCATTGTGGTTTGACCTTGCCCCATCCCACCATGTAGCCTAAGGCCTCAGTCAATCTAAACCTAATCTAAACACTGGGGCTTGTGAATGACTTTGAGCACTGTCAAAATGTGTCTCATGTCATCCTCCCAGGTGCTGAAATTAATGACATCATCGTTGAAGTAAGCAGCACTATAGCTGCTTCTATATGGGGCCAAAGAATTTCATTTACCAGATACTGGAATGTCATCCATGCCCCATATTCCAAATGGTTGAATGTGGTATTGCTAGTGTACACTGGGGTGCTAAATGCAATCTTCCTTTAAACGAATTTGCCAATAGCCCTTAGTCAATTCAAGAGTGGTTAAGTATTGAGTCTTACTGAGTAATTTGAGGAGGTCATCCACATGTGGCTTAAATAGTCATCAAAATGAGACTTGGTTAAGGCAACAGAAATTATTCCAAAGTGATAACTACCATCGGGTTTTGGCACTAAAACAATTAGACTAGACTGGGGACTAGGGCTATCTTCAATAACCTCTAGTTCTAGTTCATTTGATTTCTAACTCAACTTCTACTTTCTTTGTCTGCAGGTGACGACACAGTCATTCGTAAACCATGATCCCTGGTTCATTCACAATGTGATGAGCAATCAGGGAATTCAGACCTGGCTTGACATTAATAACATCCTTTTACAGTTGTTTCTGTGAAAGGGGTTTAATTCATTACCAACATTAAAAGATACTGTGTTAATGAAGAGTAATCTAACCGTGCCAGAGTTTGGCAGAGCCTCCTCCAGTTCCTCCCAACTCTATAGCAAATTAATGTGGTAGACTCAGTCTTGGTTAGCATTGGTTAATAAGGCAATCCCCATCATTCTTTAATTTTATATAGCCCCTGCCAATGAGCCACAAATTGAGAATGTGTAGTTGGAATCAATATTACACCTCTTTTCCTGGCTGAAATTCATGCTGGGTGGCCACTGTTTTTTTTGTATTCACTGTTTTATAGGAATGATCTCTGGATATTGAATATGGGTTGAATAATCTACAAGCACCAGGATTACTTATGTCCTCAAGTAGATTGGTTGAGTGGATCAACTATATCAACTCTCAACTAACTACTCAAAATGAATATCAATAATGAGCATTGGAATAATTTTTTAAATTCTCTCCAGTAGTTTTTCTGTGCTTAAATGTGCCCACAAAAGATGGGCGCATTCCAACTCACACTCCTCTCCTTGAAAGAACAGAGGGATAAGGAGTTGATGCTGTACTGTATCTCTTTCTGATGTGCAGATACCCTACCCAATAGATCACTCCTGATACAGACCTGAAGGAATGGAATTAGATGCTGGTTGGCCCTTTATTGAAATTACAGCATTCCGTGCAAAGCTCAGTGAATCATTGTTCCACTGCTCTTGCTTAAATGTAGTGGACAATGGCCATTACTGAAACTGCAGAATGATCAATGGATCAGATGTGGCTTTTTAGGCAAGGTTTTTCCTCAGTTTCAGCAATCCTTTGATTTCCATTTATTATTGCAGTACCTGTACTGGAATGAGTGAGAGGGTTAAATACAGCCACAGTACATTACATGTGAATGTGTATCTATCTGCAGTCAATCAGCTCATCAAGCCAGGAGCAGTGGGGAATCACGTGATCCAGCTTGCCACATTTATAGCTGTGGGCTGGAGACAGCAGCTCTTTGCAGTAAGCTCCTAACTCAGATTCTTTGCAATTGGGCTCTGAAAGGTTGGACAGACTGGGTGAGGCTTGTGCTTCTCATCTGGTTTCTTCACTTGTAAGGCAGAGTAGTGACACTCAATTATCTCAACCACTCCCTTCATATTATTAGAGTGCTGTCTGATGAGGCAAGTAAGGCTTTCAGGCAGAAAGTTGCAGGATAGTAGGTATAGACTGGTATAGATTGTATAGTTGGTATAGATGGTATGGTTGCAGGATACCATCTCAGCTACTTTGTCTATGAAGTTGTCCCTGGACCTCAGCTATCTGGCAATTTTTCCCCATAAATCGAATACCTTGCTTTGTGACAGTTGATCTGGGTCGAAGAACCAGTCATGGCAATTGTTTGCTAGACTATCTCCTTTTTTAAGATGGTGTAATCATCTGCATCTCTTTCTTCATAATACACCCGTTGCTCCTTCCCAGTATAGAATGAGGCCAGTATCTATGCCCAGTTTTATGATAACCAGTTACACCTGCTGGCAGGTGTTTCAAAAATTAACATACATTTCAATATCATTGCAAGGTGGGCAATGGGATTAGTACCTGTGATGGTCCCAAGGCCCTTATTTCTGCCCTTAATGCCTCCATCATGATGTGCTGTGCCTCTGCAAAGTCAGTCAACTGTGTCATGACTTGCTCCTGTCTTTACTCGATATTGCAGATTACTTCACAGGGGACCGGTTGGGCTTGCTGCTGCTCCATGCCGTATCCTGATAAATACTGAGTAAGAGTAAGAAGGAACTTTTAGGTGCAAAAAGGGTTGGGGTATCATCCAGTAACCCTGTTTAGTAACAGATTATGGGAAAATGGCAAAAGAAAATGTACTTGCAGGTACAAAACTGGCTTGTAGACAATTGAACAAAATAAACTTTGAGAGATCTTTCTGTCATTCCCAAGTGGCTTTCCTCTAATGAACAACCATTTCTTGTGATTTTGAGTCTTTTATATTGTTAGCCTGGAAGAGATGGAGTTTTGTGGTAAAAGCAGAAGCTGTATCACTTGTCATTCAGTCAGTAAGCATGTGAACAGCAGATGGAAACGGAGATGGTGTTAATCACAGTACCCCCCTTTTGGATGGTATTGCTTACCTTATTAGAGCCCTGAAAATGTCCCTCAAATATATGAGGTTGCCACACATGCAATGTATAAGAACTATAAAATGTTTATCTAAACATTTAAAATAAACAAGAGTTAGGTTAACTTTTTTTGTCTATGCAGTAACTTCAGTTTCCACTCACATCTCCGCCATATCAGCATTCTTCTTTTCTATTTATTTACACCTGCCTTTGGAATCATAGTTAATACTAAGTTGTAACAAAAACAGAAACAACCTGACAATCTTCAAATGTTTGTAAAGTGATTTTAGTATCAACAAGTGGAAAGTGCTACATGTAGGCAAACATGATATTAATTATAAACACAAGATGGGCAACATTGACCCACAGCAAACAAACTCTGAAAAGAATTTATGGTCTTATATTGACACTATATTCTCATCCTCCAAGCAGCTCAGAAAAGCAATTTTAAAACAAATAAAATGTTAGATCATATTGTAAAGACAATGACAAAAGATTAACAAAAGCTTATTTGTCTTAAATTCTGTAATTCACAAGTTATCTCCAATGTGAAAAATGGTGTGCAGTCCTGGTCACCACACTAACAAAAGATATATATATCCACACTAGAAGCTATGTAGAGGCAAGCAACTATGTAAGTGCCCCCCTGAACTAAAATACTACCAAAAGAAAAATTCTGTAGTCTTTCACAGATACAACTACAGTTAGGTCCATAAATATTTGGACAGAGACAACTTTTTTCTAATTTTGGTTCTGTACATTACCACAATGAATTTTAAATGAAACAACTCAGATGCAGTTGAAGTGCAGACTTTCAACTTTAATTCAGTGGGGTGAACAAAACGATTGCATAGAAATGTGAGGCAACTAAAGCATATGGGAGCTCATTCTAGCTCTTCAAAATGATCAAACAGCAGTGATAAAATTGATCTAGTAAACTTCATCCAAGTATAAAGTAAATCAGGAACAAGTCTTCAGTCTTGCTTTTAGTCAGTGCATTCATTGTGAAAAACAGGAGGCACTTACTACTGTACAATGGGAATCTAGTAACAAATATTTTATTATAACAGAGGCACTGAATTCTTGAAAAAATTTGAATAGGATGCTGGAACTACTTAATAATTAACTGAAAAAACAAAATTGATGAACTTAACAACCTCCTCTCATTTGCATTTTTTATGTTTTTATTTCATGAAAAGATTTATTTTGATGTAATTATTTCAGTATTATTATAAAAATTATAATCTTTTAGGGCACTGAATAATTTTTAAGATGGATGTTTCAGCATCTAGAAGGCCACTTCTTTACTGTTGCAGAAGAAAGATTTAAAAAAATAACACTGCTGTTCTGCTTTTCCTGGTGAAGGTCTTGGTGGAAACATGTTGAACTGGGGTGGATGCGGCCATCTATTCTCTGGCAACTATTTTGAGTTTGTCCTGGGGTATTCCCAGATGCTCCCAAGCCAGTCAAGACATAATGTCTCCAGTGTGCTGTGGGACTGCCCCTGGGTTTTCTCCCAGTTAACTGTGCTAGGTCTGCCCAAACCACCTTAACTGCCTCCTCTTCATCTGGAGAAGCATTAGCTCTACTCTAAGATCTTATGCTATTGTTAAGTTTCTTATTGTATCATTATGAATTAGCCCAGCAGCCCTAAGAAGGAATCTAATTCAGCCAATCCTCTTGCATTCCCATACTTTCACAACCAAGAGCTCATAACAATAGACAACAATGTAAACTGATCAGTAAACTGAAAAGTATATCCAAAAACACAACTCCTGCTTCTTCGCCATAGACTGGTGCAACATCTGCAAAGCAACCACTTACATGCGGGGAAGCTGCTCAATTCTTAAACAGACCTGTCACAACTATCTCCACTCAATAGGTACAAGCTGTGGACTGATGCCTGCTCCCAGATGTTTGGAGGTCTGGATATTTGCGCAGTCAAAGCCCTTCATGGCAAAGATGGCAAAGACTATATTACAGAGGTACGTAACAGCAATTGCATAAATCTTCCAGGTACATGCCGTCATTGAAACACTATCACAGAGCCAAGTTCCAATGATGCATGAGACAGTTTGTATGCTAACTAACAGAATCACTGTTCTGGTTGTGTATATTGTGAGCATGTGCAGATCTACATATGTGTGCATGTATTGTAACCATGCCAACACTTGGTACTGTCTAGGGTTTTGAAATAAAATTCTTTTAATGTAAGGTGGTTACAAAAACAAAAAAAGAACCACAGTCTCGTAAAAGTGGTAACTGCTTCGTTCTGATTAGGGTAGGAGTGTGGGTTAATGTGTCCTGATTTCACATAAGGTCTGAGATCTTGCTTCTCCCCTGTATCTTGACAGGATTTCTACTTGCTCCAAACAGGTAGCTGCTGTTGTCATGCCCTCTCCAACTCAAGCAAGTGGCAGTCACCAATATCTTTGTGTAGTGGTTACAAAAGGCCTTGAGGCATCAAGAAACACTGCCTGCCAATGGCATGTGGACACATTATACCCTTGTACTTTTCTGTGTGTACATGACTAAGCTGTACACATTTATGTGCGTATATGAGAATGTATAGACATGTACATAGAAGTAAGTGTGCATATATTATACTATTTGTGAGTGACATTGACAATCTGAGAGTGTTCGGGACAAAAAAAAACGCAGGGATATTTGTGAGGCATACTAGTATAGGCTAAGCTATAAATCAGCCTAACCTGTCTTGAAGTTGTGCTATCAGATATAAAAGCAGTATGACAAGCTTACAAATTCCGCCATCTTCACTGAGTTTTTTTTGTATTTATGTCATAAATACTGTACATACAGTGGGTAGAATTATTTACTTCAGCAGTAGTGTGTACACTTATTTCTTCATAATGTTGCTTTTTGAAGAAAGGAAAAAATAAGAAGGCATACATATAGATAATTGTACAACTGGCTTTCACAGTTAAAATGTTCTGTAAGCAGCAGAGTAATCCTAGTCACTACATGCAATGGCTGTTTATTGCACACATCCATAGAGTTGTAGGTATGCCCAGTAGGTTCTAATGTCCCTGTTTTAGCTTGGTCCATTGATAAATTTTATTGTGCGGCTGAATACAAAGCATAGTTCATCAAGATGACAGACGCTGAAAACGTGACATCCAGGCTGCCCTCATCCTATAATTCTTCTCATTAGCTAACCTAACGACTGTTTCATATTTTGTGCATGGCAAAGCAGGACCGTAATGAATAAGGATAATCTGCCAGTGCTTGGTCAGTATCACTCCTAGAAACTGGGATCACAGTTCCTTATTGTGCTGGAAGCAATAAAAGCATTGGTAGTCTTTGTTGCAGCTTTGCAACATTTCAAGATCAAGTTTATGAATGAAGAATTAAAATGCAGTATCTAATGTCCAGATTTGTCTCAATGACCAGCGGATCCACTATCAACAGAACTGCAAATGGACTCACTCTGGAATAAAGATTCTGATTTTTCCTCTTATTTCAGTCATTTACAGCCAGTGTATCCTGATTGAGATCAGAATTCCACCAACCAACTCATCAGGAATTCTGTTGGGTGAAGAGAACCACAATTTCTACTGTTCACTTGTCACTTTCTCTTTCTTAGGTAATTGGCTCTTCCATGCAGCTCATTGGAGAGCACCAGGCTGAAGACAGACAACTGATTGCAGATATGGTCGTGGCCAAAATGAACCAGGTGCTGTCCAGAACAGCAAATGCTTCTCCGCAGAGAAGTATCAGCACCCAACAGCCCCAGGTAGTCTTATCATAGAATAATCTAGCATATCTGCACAGTCCAGACAATGTCCCGGGGTGATCAGAGCTCATTGACTGTAGTACTGAATATTTACATTGGCAGCAGTGGTCCCCCGGTCAAGAGCACATGCAGTAAGCACAGTATTTAACATATATATGCATTTCTTCTGCTTTCTCACTGTTTCAGAGTGGTTTGCTCCAAGATGGTCAGACAGAGTCCAGCAAGACCCAAGCCCAGCGACCAGCCCCTCAAGGTTGTTTACAGTACATTCTCGACTGTAATGGCATTGCAGTTGGACCAAAACAAGTCCAGGCCACCTAAAATGCCGACCACAAAAGCAATTCTTACCAAAAAAGAAGATGAGACAAAATTAACGTGCAGTTTTTGCAGTGTTTCAGTGCTCACCTGGACTGTGTTTTTCTATGCAGTGTCAAGACGTAGCGTCCACCTGTGTTCATGTGCGTGTTTTAATGGCTGCCTGCTCCTCTGTATCATTGTGATTTTCAGGGCTCTTGGTGGTGGTGTACGAAACAGAGTTGTGTGTTGTTCACTAGTCTTTTCTTTTTCTCTATTCCTCTACCAGTCCACACGTGAGGTGCCTGTACATTTTTCACCACACTTGTCCTGCTAAGCGTCTTCCTTCATTTAACACGGAGGCTGCAAATGGCAACCTTGAACTTAAGCAGGAAATGCCCAGCCACTTGGCACTGAGATTAGCAAACTGGATTCCCTCTCAGTTTGTCTCTGATCACAAGTGGTGCAGTCAACTGCCCAGGGATTACCAGTTTAATGAAATGTCCTAATTGCTTGCCCACCTGCCTCATGTTATTAGTTTATTTACTTACACGATTACTTACCTCCCTCTTTTAGAAATATACTTTATCTCTCTTCCTTGTTTGTGTCCAGTTCTGTTCAATTCATTTATATATACTTTATTTCAGTTTCATATTCACACCTTTCCTCAATTCTTTGTTTACTAGTTTCCTGTTTTTATTTATTACTTCCTTGTCTTCATTTCAATTTTTATTTGCTTACAGACTTTTTATCATTTATTCCCTTTTCATTCTTCTTTCATTGTCTGTTTCATTATTTCTCTTTGTAGACATAATTCTTGAGCAGTGATGTCAGAGATGGCCACCTGTTTTGTGTCTATGTAACAGATTGTTTCAGAAATGCAGCTTTGCTCAATGAGCTCTCATCAACATGCTGTGGCTTTGCCCTCATCCATGCAGCTCCTAGAAAGATAAATGCCCCTACACTAGCCACCGCTAAGATTTTAAGTCACTCAAGATCAAGTTCTTTAGGTCCAAACAGCTACATACTCCAGGCAAATGTGGGTTGCTCATAGGGTATTAGTGATGTTTCATGCCAGCAGTCAGGGAACAAATAAGAGTTTGAGCCTATGAGAAGGCATGTGAGTTTTTTTATTTATTTGTTTAGAAGTTTATTCTTTTATATTGGTCATTTGCTGCTGGAGTCTGTTTCCTGGAAGACCAATTTTTGGGTTACCTACCCATATGTTATACATGAATAATAAGAAGAAGAAGCAGCTGCAGTCAGAATAACAGTCTTGTACACCCAGTAGTTGCAGCCTGCCACATCTATGTCTTCCTTGGCTGGGAGTCCATGAAGAATCGAGGCCACAGCTTCTTTATTCATTAAAAGACTTCGAATTTGGAGAGGAACCATTAGGGTAGCAGTGTCCTGCCTCCAGTCTGGCTCAGCAGATAAGATGAAGCTGCCCAGGGCACATGCAGTCAAAATGAAGAAGCTTGCTCTGTTGGGAACTTTGCTTGGGACGATTTGCCTGTTTTGGAAATGCCTGCATTCTCCTTCTCTGCCTCTCTCTGACTTCTGAAAAAAGCTCATTAACAAGCAGCTGCAACCACAACAAGCAATTATCTGTGATGCACACACCATTCTCTTAGTTCCACTTCCATGAATCTGCAGAGCTGTAGGCCATATCATTGATGTATCTGCCTTTCATTTGAACGTTAATTGTCAAGATAAGTCATGGAGTTAGGGAAACATTAAAGTTTGCAAAAGCAGTGACCTAAGTATTAGCAGTGGGCCGCTTGGCATTATCCATCCAGTGCCTGATAGGTGCCAGCAGTCAATTACCCTCAGTTCTTTAGGTGCACATTTCAGGCACAGGAATGTCTGGGCATACTGCAGAAACCTCCTAGGCTTGTGCAGACTTTTGACTGGTATTAGTGGGCTGTGTGTGGCCAGCATGTTGGCATTTTTACAAAATCATGTTGGATTGGTAGCTCTGCTTCTTTTGTGACACATTTTGCTCAAACTAACCCCAAATACCCTCTGACAAGCTATAGCTTTCTTTCACTTTTTGTCTGATTCCCAGTGTGAGCCAAGATTTGGCTCCTTGTTTGCGCCCTGGTGCTTGTGGGCGTGAGTGTGACGAGTGACAAAAAGAAACTCTTTGATGGCTATGCATGCCCCCCTCCTGAAAATGATGTATGAAGTGTTGAAATCCTTTTTATGTTTTTATTAGAGAAATAAAAGATTGTATAAACAATGTGTGTGTTGCTTCTTTTGTGGGAGCCGGTGAGCTGATGAAAACTGGGCACCTCCACTCTCCGGCGCCCCAAGCAGACCCAGTCCCCCAGTGCTCCCTAGTTGCGCATGCCTCCTTTACTGCATTGCATGATTCTAGAGTATTGTACTTGTTCCAGTCTGCCCCCTGCTGTTTCCCATGTGGCATTCTTTGCAATCCTTAAACCCTTACAGTCTTTTCATATCCAAAGAAGTGGAGCAGTATTCCAAGACCGAGTGCAATTTTGCTGCCTTTCCTTGGATATTGTTTGCATTTCTATTTGATTGTCTTGTCTTAAATCTTTTTTAAAAGGTTTAGTGTCATTTATAAGTCAGCGCAGGAGAACAGGCCTTTTGCTGCATGTAACAATATCAAGTGTTTCTTGTGCTGAAATTAGGGGGCCCATGGCAACCCCAAAGTCAAGAGGTGGTGCAAGAGCAAGCCCAGGGTCCATCTGCAGAGGGAGTGAACCCCCAGCTGGCACCTCCTCCCACCAGCCAGCAAGGACAAGGGGTGCCCCCCACAGGACAGATACTGCAACAACAGCCACCACCCCGGCCTCAGCCTCCAGTAATCTCACAGCAGAGAACCCTGCCGCATCCACAGCTCAAGTAAGAAAAATGTCTTGATTTTTCTGACCAAGGGAGAGGGAAAATATGAAAGTCAGAGGCTCTCTGAGTACACCCACTCAGTCTATCGGGTTCGGCTGTGGCCAGTCAAAATGTTTTAGGTGCATTCCTGCTCCAAGACTCCTCATATCATTTCAGGATTGTTTTATTTCTAATACTGTCAAAACCTGTAAAGAGAAAGGTGAAGCTGCTTTTTAGTGGCCAGCATGCTCAGCAGTGCTCACTAGAGTGAGTGGGGCTCAGTAGCAGTTATCATGACTGACTCTGATATTCTAGCATGTTCTCTTAACAACCCAACATGTCTGGTGTAGTATCTTACAAATGTAGGTGAAGGTAAAGTAGAAAGTGCTGCCAATTCCCAAGGCAAAAAGAGTAAAGCTTATGTAGAAACTGGGAGAACCAAACATAAGGTGCATGTCTCAGCATGATCTCCTCCATATCTCCTACCTGGCCAGGTGTCCACTTTGCAGTCATCGCATCCAACCAACATTCTCAACTTGAATCACTAAGCCTATGTCTCTATGTTTTACAGCAAGTCGCAGTCACTGACCAACGCCTTCAGCTTCAGTGAGTCGCCCTTCTTTCGCTCCAGTGTCAATGAGGATGAAGCCAAAGCAGAGACCATCCGCAGCCTGAGGAAATCCTTTGCCAGTTTGTTTTCAGATTGAACTGTGCGATTCCCAATGTTTTTGTAGAGAGGCAGACAGAGGAGGACCTCCTCTGTGATCATGTGCACCCAAACCTGAACCTCCCTTTTCAGCTGTCTGTGAATCCTTAAATCAGCTAAGTATTCTTCCTCTCTGTAGCTCATAGCAGGCCCTTACTTTATCCCTGTATCCCACATAGGCCTGAGGCCTACTGTTTTGTCAATCTGTACTCGCCCTGCTTTATCTGTGTGCAATAAGCACTGGCTTATTAGAGCTTGGCTTTGTAGCATTCTTCTCCTCTAACTCTACTTCTTATGTTCTCACCTTCTTATGTTGCTCTCTGACCCTTTTGTTAGTATTGTAAAATCTAATTTGTCACTCTGTGCTCTATGTATTAGTTGTGGACTCTCCTTGTCTGTGGATTGGTGGCTACCTGAGTTCAGTTGTGTACCGCCACTTTAAAACTAAGAATGCCTACTTCATAGGACTATAGCTCTCAATTTGTTCTGTGTTTTATGGCTTTGTTTTTCAGCTCTAACCCAATATTAGATCTGTTTCTCTTATTATTGAACTCCTCTTGGCTCACTTTAGCCCCATTTTATTTCTGTACCTCTCAGTCCACCACTATGAACATGTCTCCAGCTTTACGCCTGTGACCCTCACTCTGTGCAACGAGACACATCAGACCATGACCCCAGTTTGACCCTGTGACCCACTTCCTTAACATCTGCAGGCCAGCTTTATATACTCTTTAAACTTGGCAGTACAAGAGTGACTTTTCCAGCTATACCATAAATATCAGAGACGACACTCGTGCAGCCTCCTGTTAAAGAGCAGTTCAAGTTTAACAAAACAGAGCTCTACACCTGATGGCCTTGCTGTGTGCCGTTCAGCTCCCCACTTCTCTAGCCACTCATGTTCCAGGGGAGCCATTTTCCTGCTTATTAGTTGTACATTTGCTAAAGAATAAACGTGTGACCAAAATAATGTTTGCAAATCCAGAATTTGTGACTCAGCAAATTCACCGAAAGACAGTGTCTTCCAGCTATTAGCTCTTCTTTAATATTGTTTTCCTGCACCAATTATTTTTCACTGATGAATAGACTCTCCTTTATTGCATACAGTACATTGTTTTTGTTGTAACATTTCCTTTGGTGGTATAAGTGGTGAGGGCTCTCAGCCACAAGGGGTCAGTCAAACACTGTAAGAATGCTGTCAAAAACCCAGCAAGACTTAAAACAGTTATATTATATACCAATGAGCTTTTTGTTGTCTTAGTTTCTAGTACATAAGGTTTAGTAGGACTCAGCATCTGCTCCAATTGGTCTCCTGGACCTTAAAGTGATCTAATGAACATTGAGAGTTCTGTCATCTATCTGGGGATCCTCAGGACCTCAAACTACTGTTGTTCTCTACAGAATACTACCAGTATTTTCTGAGCCACTGGACTTGGTACCACTACACCCCAGGAGTACAGGACCTGTCAACATCTCTGATGGTGCAAAGTACTGCAAGAGCTTAAAAGCTTGTCAACATTATACTTTTGTCTGTCAGCCTAGTACTGTCACTTGTCTGCAAGCATGGATCATCTTTTTACAATAAGCAGCACAGCACATAAAAGAAACAAAGACATGCTGTGTAGCCGGGCAACACACTAAGCTTATTAGAGCAATTAACAGCTATAAGTGTGCCAACTGTCACGGACAGGACCTGCTGTGCTCAAAGGGGCCCCAAAGGGAAATGCTTCACCAGTTCACCCAACTGGGCTGACTGTACTGAGAACAGCTCTTACCAGCACCACAACACTGACTGAAACTGGCCACTCACCAGTTACCACTGGACTGGCCTTGATTGTGCTAGGCTGTCAGCTTGAGACAACTGCAGTGGCTGCAATGGGGTACAGTTTATAAGAGGTAGTGACCGCTCATAGCAAAGCTGTACAGCACAAGTATTTGTAGAGCACAGCTGGAAAATATACAAAACTGAACTGGGGCTGGGCTGCCAACCTGGGACAACAAGATTGGTGTCAACAGAAACAGGCTTTCAGGAATGACAACTAGAAAGATCAGAATGGAACTGGGCTGTCAAACCATAATAAGAAGACTAGTAAAAGTAGAGACAGGCTGGTCATTATTAGACCAGAGCAAATCAGCCATTTAGTTAACACCAGGATTAATAAAAAACAGAGCAGAAATGCCAAACAGTTAATAACAGGCTGGTGACAGTGTAGCTGGGTTAGCAGCCAGTGACTAGTGGACTGGTCACAGCAGCAGAGAGCTGCTAACAGATCACAGTTGGACTAGACCAGCAGAGTTGATTTATGAAAAGAGTGGCAAGTGGACTGGTCATAGCAGAGCTGGGCAGCAAAAAGGTGACAAGAAGACTGGTTACAGAAACGTTGGACTGATGAGCACAATTGAACTGAGAACAGAGGACGTGAGTAGCAAAGCAAGGACAACTTAGCCAATCAGTCTGACTGCTGATCAGTAATACCTAAGATTATGCACAGTCTGGGGTTTGGGTATGGGAGCTGTAGTTTTGTTGATCTGCAAAAAGTAGGCTAAACTCCACTAACAGAATCTTGCTGCTATGAATTTCAGGGAAAACTGTAGATTGTCTTGTGAGGGTTTTCTTCAAGAAGGCAGACTCTAGAGTTCTGGCATGTGCTATGGTAATGTAGCTGGTACCCAAGCTCCTGCTTAACTTCTGGCCTGTTAGACACAACTGAGATACTCAAACTCGAGGTCAGGCCGACACAAAGGGAGGGAAGCCAAAACATCAAGCTGCTTGGCCTTGTTTCCTCCGGAGCTCTGATATTGAGCTGTGCTGCACCAGGTCACTGTAAGTACTGCCCACCACCAGCACCATGCCCTCTTCACACACATGTACATGTATGCTCTGAAAATGACTTTTTTCATTAAACATGTGGGCAGTGGTGGAAAAACAATACTTAAGATGGCATGAGGAGTGACCCTCATCTAAACCAAATTCATTATACAACAGATGGCTCAAACACAGCAGGCTATGAAGTCTTCACAATATCCTCTGTATTGCATGACTTATTTTTTATGTTGCCTAATTAACTACAAAGCAAATATTTTTGGAATCATCATTTCAAACTGTTAAAAAAGCACAAGAGGGATCACACACTTATTTCCTGTTGCATCCCCTGTTTAACTTTTCTCATCTGGATCCCGTCAAGGATCAGAAGACCTGTACCAACAGTAGGTGTCATGGACATCTAAGTAACGCGAAGGACTTACCAGCTTATGAGTGTGATTAGAGTGCCCAGCATAACAGTGGACTAACTCCTCCGTCAGCCCTCCTTTGCTGACAGCCTTTTCTTTATTCCTTCCATGTGCTTTTCGTTTGAGATGCTACACTCCTTCAAATACGTTGAGAATGAAATACAATGCAGTTAGCCAATTCCTACTGAATCTCTGAATAAATTCAGAAAACTAGTTGAGGAATTAGAATCGACAAAACAGAGGTCACTAAATGCAGCAGGAAATTCGTAGTACGTGTGGAGTGTGTGGTCAGTGGACAGGTGAGTATTTGACTCAAAAGTGGCACCTGGACGCTGTGAGAAAAAGGGGCGTGTTGCACTTTTAGGAGAACAACTCGGCTCTCCAATATCGACGAAATATTGTTTACCCATTCAGGCGCGGTCGCGCACTCTCGATTTCCACAGTCAATCTGTCCATTCTGTCCGCTGTTGCAAGTGACGGTGGAACACAGCGCATCGGCGTCTCCGTAACGCGCGAGACTGTGAGCTTCCGCAAGCAGCTGTTTCCATGTGATCCACTCCTCCATGTGACCCCGACAGAGGGGGTGGAGGTGGAGTAGTAGGAGGAGGAGGAGGAGGAAGAGGAGGCGGGGATCCCGTTTTAGGACTTTGACATGTCCAGCAACCGATCTTCTTAAAGTTGCGCGAAGTAATCTTGTCTGTCTCTGCAAAAGAAGATGAGCGGACGCTCGCAGTGAAGGACAGCAACAAAGATTAACCCTAGACAGGTCAGTGTCCGCCGGTCACGATAGTTATAAAGAGGGGTAGTGAGTTGGATTAAGAAAGGGACTTCAGACAAATGTCGCACCTCTAGCCATACGTAGCCACAACGCTACAGCCAAGTAGCGAGCGACAGTTGTGTAGTCAGTCATTCACTCATAGCCACAGATTGAGATGTGCGATCAAATCTGGATACACAGCTAGACACGCATCTACCGGCAGGCTCGAAATAATTCTAACAGCAGAACACCGCCGGACTGAAACAGGCTGTCTAGAGCAAGAGCCCAATCCACCTGATAAAAAGAGTAAATTGTCACCACTAGGGAGAAATTGACCGGTCTGCCACTTGTCTGTACACTTTTAATTGCCGATTGCTAAAATATTTTTGTGAAGTATTAATTACTCAGGTTTAAGACTTCATGCATTCCAGACCACTCCGTGCGTGGATGACAGGTTTAACAGTGGACACGTACACTTTCAGTGGGTATAGCAGCTCTGCACACCTTGGCATTGTTGGGCAATACTTAACTGCAGTGACTAAGCACTTTATTCTTGTGGGGGAGTTTCTCTGGCGTTAAGGGTGGCGTTTTTAAGTCTTGATTTTACTCCTGAAATTGAAGGATATCTAGTATCACAATAAAGCATTCGTTAGATAAGCCACCAGGCTTCATTGAGACAAAAGCTGGGGCTCTCCAGGCAACACGCTCCTTTTGAAAATATGATAAAAGGCATTTTTACCGCGGTGACACTTTGCTGCGGCCACGAGTGTTAATGAAAGTCACACAACAAATACTCGCCTAAGGCATGTATAAAAAGCATAAAGGGCTTTAAATTACAAGCCTGCATGCGTGAAGCATGTGTGAGAGGTGGTCCACAGCTCAAACGACTCAAAGTTGAAGCGAATATTCATGGTCCTGTCTTTCATTCAACATATAGCTGTTGCTTAACCCTAAACAAAATTTACGTCATGTTTTTTTTTAATTTCACCAGAAAGACAAGAGGCAAAAATACGATTCAGCGAGTTTAACACGGATATGAATAATCTTTATGAAACAGAAGGGAACGTATTCATCTGAGCACAGCAAAGCTCAGAGTGAGTAATTCCCTTTCACATGATCGAGGCTTACGTGGAAACCCATGTTGTGCGCTGGTTCAGAAGGTGAAATCCTATGCCTTACTTTACAGTAGGCGCTACAGTGCTATTGTGCGGGACGTCAGTCCGACTGACACACTTGTTTTGCGCAACAAAAGTCACCTGGGAGTCGCAGCATTTCAAATTCAAGGAGAAGGGCTTCACACGAGCTTGGTAACATTTATTTATTTATTTAATGTTTGAAAGTGCGAATACGGGAAGAAATTGTACTGTTAAAGGTAATGATTAGTTCTAGTTTCGGTCAGTCAATAACATCAGGGTCCATTGTGTGTCAATCAGTGTTATTATGAAAGAAAGAAAGAAAGAAAGAAAGAAAGAAAGAAAGAAAGAAAGAAAGAAAGAAAGAAAGAACGAAAGAAAGAAAGAAAGAAAGAAAGAAAGAAAGAAAGAAAGAAAGAAAGTAATGTTAAAGTTCAAAGTAATAAATGAACACCGACCAAGGGTATAAGAGAAAAAGAAAAGCAGGTAATTATACTCGATTTACAATAGGGAATGGTATTCAAGTAGTATTAATGTATAGAACTGATGTAAGAACTGAAAGACAGATACGCAGTCAACAGGAGAACTTTGATTTCAATCATTAAAAGTAACAGCAGGAAATAAAACTCTTTGTAATATACAGTATTTGTGATTGTAAATATCAGCGCGAGTGCACAATTTAAAGCATATTTAAAATTAGTCAAAGAATAATAAATCAATCGCATCGTACCTTGTAATATTAATAAGAGCTTTGCTTGGGGAAAACATCTAACTATCTAACGACAAAATTCTTCTATAGTTTTATGATAGTAGTTTTACAGCAAAGCATATAAGGAGGCAATTTTAGCATCCTGTAAATTTAGTAATATAAATGGGAAATGTAATTAGTAGTGTAATTCATAATATAAGGGAGATTTTAACGATTTAACTCATGCCTTTACTCATGCTTACATATAAAAGTACAATCGATAACTGAATCGGTATTGCTTATATGAAGAAAAGTAATATTAGAGAGTAAAAAATCGAAAACCTGTCATGAGCTCACATAAAAATCAAGGGAGGCGTAGGAAATTATTAAGTTCGTCTGTTGTTTTACTAATAGTAACCAACGTAATAAAACTGTAAATAGTATATTCTGATGTAAACATTACGAATTTACACCAAAATAAATAACTATTTAGAAACAACAAACAAATCTCCTGTTTTATATGTATGTATGTATGTACGCATAAATATGTGTGTGTATACACATACACGCATACATTATTTTCTGAAAGGTATAAGTAAAGAAAAAAGAATGACAGTTGTTTAATACAGAAGAAGTGGTTTTGTCGCTAGTGTGAGTGGTTGCAGGGTATATACTGTAACTTACATATCCATACTATAATAATTGATTAAAAGAAGCGAGTCTCGCGATTCTGAACTGATTCAATGAATTGGAAAATGGACAGATGAGTGAACAAGCAGACCTGCTGTTGATAACGTGCTGTTTACAATGCCAGGTGGCAGGTCGGAGGTTATCGGTGAAGCAGCTCACCTTAAGAGTAGCGGTGCTAATCATTCTATAACTCATATACCTGCTATTCACCTTCTGTACAATACATATGTGAACGTTTATATGTTACAAATAACTAAATACTTAGTAGCGTCACTTTGACGTTTGATAAACTGGTAAGTGATGGCCACGTAGAGGCAGGTGGCAGCCCCAACCCAGCCGGGCGTGGAGTGTGCCAAGACCCGGTCTTGTTATTTGCGATGCCTCGTTAAGTGACGACTGCCGCCCGTAAAGGTAAGTTGCGCTGTCCCATCAGTGACTTCGGTTATTTTTAACGCCCTTTTATGTTTTTCAATGTCACGCAGTTTTTTCTGTTCGTATCTATCTCCCTTTCCATGCATTTCTGCAAAACAATTTAAGGAACAGCCGAGCCGCGCACAAAATGAAGTTAAACGGCTGTCTCGTTGGCACAAGACTCACAAGGCGTAAAGGTCTGTTTGCTTGGCTAATCGTTGGCCTGAAGCGGACTTAGGCTGGCAGTTTGCTGCAGAGGGGTGGCAGTCCGGCTACAGGCTGAGGATGGACAGGGTGAAGGACAGGCCGCCTGGGAGGCTCACCGTTGACCTAAGCGCCCACACTTTTTAATTTAAAAGAATAATTCGTTTATCATTGGGACATTTTTGCTATATATTTTTGCCACACACATATATCTTCATCAAACTGGGTTCCCTCCCCTGAAGTCGTCACAGTAAGAGCCCCTCTCAAATTGAAGAAAGTTGTTCCAACAGTGTTACAGCTTCCCATTAATTTTACTGGTTGGGCTTTACAATATTATTTTCATTTTTAAGATTTGTTTTCTTTATAGTAGTGACTTCATCCAAGTCAGTCTTTGAGGGCTACATTGGCCAGAGATGTACCAGTTTATCACTATATGTGATGTTCCTGCTCCAAGCCTGGTTCTACATATGAAAACTTCAGTCCATACCCTTCAACATATGATAGCCCAGCTCATGTGAGAAACTACACACAGTAGCTCTGCATGTTGCTCTGCACTATACCACATGCAAAAAGTTATTTTCTTTTTATGATAACTGCATATGATAATTTCAGACCATGCAATACTGCTATGTATGTTGACGTCTCTCTGTTCCTATAGCACTATATGACACAGCCCTCACTGCCTGGAAATATATATAATATTCTCTATCCACATTTAACACTATAATGGTCTCAGTTGTGTGCAAGGCACAAATTGTTATAGCTCCACTCTATACCTGGTACTGCATATAAAGACTCCTACTCGATGCCTAGTACTATATATGGCCCTACTCCTATCATAAGCCCATTCCCTATATTGACTATGCTTTACACCCAGCACTGCATATGATGCTCCCCACTCCAGACCATTGCTATATATGATAACCCTGATTCCACCCCAGCACTACATATCATGTGCTGTCATGCCCAGCTGCACTACTGGCACAATAACACCACAAAAACAGTTATATGTGCTCCATCTTAAATCTGTGAGAACAAAGCACATTGACTTGAGAGCTAAAGTAAACCATGACACTGACATTTCATTTGCCAATCAGAGTTTTACCCACCATGTAGGGATTGTGTTCTTGGCTGTTCCTAAACAGTATACCCCATATGACAGTATCAGAATATCACTTATTGGTTGAGTTAGTTTCAGCTCTGCCTTACATAACTGGAACTTACAACTTCTCAAACGACAGCTTCACACCATTACAAGCATGAGGGGGTCAAATAAAAGTGGTCTTAATTGAAGTGAGCCAGTCACAAAATGAGCACTTACAAAAAATCAAAAAGTCACTTGAAGTAAAGGCCTCATCTTTTGGCTCATCATGCTAAGAGAGTATTCTCTCTGCATCCAGGTGGGTAAAGTGACTTCTGTCAAGGGCATCAAACACTTATATATATATATATATATATATATATATATATATATATATATATACACTAATACATATACTTATATGTGTATATATATATATTCAAGCGCTAACGCGTTGACTGTTTGTTAAAATGTTCCACAAGTATAAGAGTGTATCCTTCCTGAAAGATGTTGTTGCAACACTTACATTAATTGTTTGACTAAAAAAGAACTTGACGCATTTGTGGTCAAATTTCCTTTTTAGTTGGCTAAATTCTGAAAGTTTTCCTCATCTTGTGATGATTCACCCTTCAGATGACAGTCGCCATGCTTTTCCTGCCCTTTCTCTTTCTTTGCTGACATTTACCAGTGACAACAGGTCACACGCCAGACAAGTCATAAAATGCAGCGTGTGCATGATGATTAGATGCATGTGTGTATGAGGAGTGATCAAAGAGTTGTGAGCCTGACTTATCGAGAGAAGCACCAGAAAAAAGAAAGAAGTTATGTCTGTCAAAATGAACTCTAATAAACTTCTGATTATATCCATAAAGTTTTTCTGTGCCACTCACATACAGAGTTTTGCCTTGCTTGTGCAACCACTCTTCTGCAGCTGACTTAATCATTGGCACATTTCACGGGGGCAGTCATTCAGATTGAAGATGAAGTGGTAGTCACCCGGGGTCAGATCTGGAGAAGAGAGTGGGTGTGGACACTGTCTGAATCCACAGTTTTGCAGAGAAGCATTGCCTTGAGGCAGCGTTATGAGGCAAAATGCAGAGGTTGACAACTTTTGATGGCTTTATCTGAATGACAGCTGCAAACAGAAGAAATCAGTATAAAATCGACAGTTATGTAGGCCATTTAAGATATTTAATTAATATAGACTACACCTTCAACATCATAAAAATTGTGCAAATTGTTTTGCTGGTAATGTTTTGAACCTTGAATTACTTTGGTGTTAAAAAAATACCACATGCTGTCCCAGAGATAGAAGTATATGGCAGGCCAACAGAGTTAATTTTAAGGACTGGAAGATGGAATTAAGTTATAAGACAATTTTCCTTTGGGGATTAATAAAGTATATCAAATAAAACATAAAATCAAAAAATAGTTAGAAGTTCAAAACCAGGAAGACTTCATTTACCACCAGAGCCAAAAACCCTAAACCAAATTCTAGTCAAAAGGTTGTTAATGGATCATAAAAGCAAAATTAAACTCATAGTTGATACTTTCAATGCAAAAAGCCAAAATACATAAGTAAAAAATAAAAATCTAAAGCCTTTAAGCACAATATCCACAAGCTTGGACAACCTAAAAGTTCACAACTTCTATCTTTTTACTGTCATAACAATGACATCATCCACTCCCAACTGTCCCACCATGTCAACTAGCACAGTAACAATAAACCTCAAAGCTTCTACACTTGTAAAAAAATGAAATGGCATCACAGGATGGCACAAAATATATTAACCTTTAAAAAACAACAATACAAGTAACAAATAACTAGAGAAATGAGTCAGTCGGTCATTGTCCAACCCGCTCTATCCTAACACAGGGTCACGGGGGTCTGCTGGAGCCAATCCCAGCCAACACAGGGCGCAAGGCAGGAACAAATCCCCAGGCAGGGTGCCAGCCCACCGCAGGGCACACACACACACCAAGTACACACTAGGGACAATTTACGATCGCCAATGCACCTAACCTGCATGTCTTTGGACTGTGGGAGGAAACCCATGCAGACACGGGGAGAACATGCAAACTCCACGCAGGGAGGACCTGGGAAGCAAACCCAGATCTCCTTACTGCGAGGCAGCAGCGTTACCACTGCGCCACTCAGAGAAACGAGTTCCACATAAAAAACAAATACTTGTAACCGACATAAATGATAAAGAAAAGAGGCTCAAATTTTAAAAAATGAATTATAACACCATGCTTCCTTTGTTTTGATATTTGTCTAGAGGACGGGTCAAAGTTATGTCTCCAAATTTTAATCCCAGTTATTTAAAGATTATTAAATTTCTCCCCATTCAAATTTATTGGCTTGAGAATCTCGTTAGAACATTAAATACGGAGAATGCCTTAATTTAGAAGTTAAAATCTTAGATGTTCAATGTGCACATACCTGGACCTGTTACGCTATGTATGATGAATGGATTCAAACCACATAAATATTCCCTAAAATGTCTGCTATTTCTCAGACTATTGCTCTTTAATTTTTCATGAAGATTTGCTCCACAGGGTCAATACTGGGTCGAAGGCTGGCTAGACCCTGAGTCAACTTTGATCACTGCAATGCCATGGCTGAATTGTTATGTCCATTGCTTGACTGTTGCATTTTAAAGGGACTGATCCATGTACATGTTGTCTAGGTTAAAAGCAACCTTCAATTATATTGCTGTCCTGCTATGAAATTCAATGAGAGTAACTGATTTGGTGATATTCACCACCCATTTGAGCTGGTTCAGAAACAAGAATTGTTTGTTGTGAACCACATCTGTTAGACACTTGTAATTCACATGTCTTAGTAATCAGAGCTAACTTTTGGCCAGTTTTAAAATCATTATCATGGAATACCCCTCTCAGGCAATAACTCAACACTTAGTGATCACTTTTTGTATAATATCATGTATGCTTCTTACTTCACTGACAGTTTTTTGCAACAATGCTGTAACTTTTCTAAATCTGATTTCATGTTAAGGGTCCATAAAAGTTGTCATCTTCTTCACCAGTTCTATATAAGTAGGTATTTTCTCCACCATTAGCAAATATACAATCCCAAGTATGTCCCTAATAATCTAGATCTTCTGTTTTAGACTATAGTAAAAAAAGGTGGTCTTGACTGTGCTGGGTCAGCCTTAATTGGCTAGGTCTGCTGAGCAGGGCATTGTTGCACTGGCCTCAACCGGACTGAATACCTCTGAAGAGGGGTTTACTGGGTATGACCTTGGTAATGTTTAACAATACGATAATATAATAATAATATAATAATATGACGTTTAGGTAATATCTCAGATAAAGAAGCACATGAATCATCAGGTAGAAGGGTCCTTTCATCAGACTGGCCGGCCCAGCATTGACTCAGCTGTCAAGTGACCAGTAGAAGGGAGGCTGCTAATTGGCAGAGGTCTCCATGACTCTGACTGTGTCTGACTTGTCTGACTTTTTTTTTTACAATCTGGCCATGTTTCTACAATTAGATGGTAGTATCTATCTATCTATCTATCTATCTATCTATCTATCTATCTATCTATCTATCTATCTATCTATCTATCTATCTATCTATCTATCTATCTATCTATCTATCTATCTATCTATCTATCTATCTAGATAGCTATTGTTGTTTTTTGTTTATGTTAATTATTTTCTACTTTGGCTTTGATGCATTGAACAAATGTGTACCTTTATATGTGATAGTTCTTCATTTGGTCAGTGATATAATCTGTTCTTGAATTTTGCATCGCGAGTTGCCACAGCGCTCTGCACCTGCACTTAGTGAGAAGTGCTGTGCACGGATAAAGCAGTTTGTACTGCTGTATTGTATTTCTGAGGTGGCAATGATAGAGTGACCATCTAGCTCTGTGAAGAGGATTATTTCTGTTCTGTTTTGTGTATTGTATTTACCCCATTTTTTTGACATCCATTGCACTCCCATCCTTCCTGGAAGGGGGTCTTGCCCTGAATTGCCTTTCCCAAGATTTCTTCCAATTTTTTCTCCTGCAAGGTTTTTTTTTGGAATTTTTATTGTTTTCCTAGGGAGTCAAGGCCAAGGGCTGTCAAAAACAGGGCAATCCTTGCATGACATTGGGTTATGCAAGAAATAAATTGCTTTCGTTGTAATCTGGGCTCTACTGCACTTGGCTTTTATGGATTGAGCTATGTTCACTTGAGTATCCTTAGCTTTGCTTTGATGAGCTTGAGAATGATAAATAGAACTGTGGTGATTGTGTTTTAGTATATTTTTAGGCCAAGATGTTCTGGCCTAGATTCTACTGAGCTAAACTCTGTGGACATGAGCGCTGCCTTGCTATTGTGCAATGACATAGGCTTTATTAAAATTTATTAGCCTCGTCTAAGCTGGTCTTTGTAAGGACTAACTTGTCTTGCCTATGCCTTCTGAAATGAGATCTAAAAGGTGAACCTTGGATGAGCTCTTCTTGAAGGGACTGAAATTTGGTAGGCAAAAGATGAGTTTTCTTGGCTATGAACTGTGACGAACATTTTGTTGTGGCTTTGCTAGGCTGAGTTGGACTGCTAAAAAATTCTAGACTTTTCTGAGCGGAGCTTTGCTGAGGAAGATTTCCTTGTTCTTGTTCTAAATGTTGTGGATGAGTTACTACTAAGCTATTTTTTGATGGACCATAATTTTCTGAGCCGAATATTGCTCAGATGATTTTGTTGGACTTCAGTGTGTAACAGTAAACTGTGAGAACTTATCTTATCCTTGTTTTGCGGAACCAAGTTATTCTAACTTGACTTCTAATGGAAATGAACTGTGCTGGGCTTAAGCCTAATGAGACACTACTAAACAGTTTTTGGCCCTTCTGGCCAGAACTTTGCACTGATTGGCTTGTTAGGCTGGATTTGGCTAAGCTGAACTGTATAGTAAGTGAATAGCTGCCTCAGCATGCATCTGCAAATGAAAAAAATGTAGTTATTTTCTCAATGAAAGGAACAGAAGGTAAGACACACATCATTTCGGCAATATAGCTCATCATCAGGGCTACCGTCTTTTTTTTTTTTTTTTGTGCAAAAATCTCTTTTAACTTTTTTTGTTTATTCTTAAAATGAACTATGCTTGACTTGTTCTCCTGACTTGTCAGTGTTAACCTGGCATCTTCTTTTCTGGGCTGTGCTGGATTATGAAATCTCCCAAACCATGACTTGGGACTTGAAATTTGGAATGTAGGTTACCCTTGGCCCATAGGTGCTCACTAAAAAATGGTTTTAAAAATTTCGTGGTCCAAGCGTGAAATTTCTTATACTATTTTAGACCAGTTTGTATGTCTGTCCGCTTTTCACGAGAGAATTACTTAACAGATTTAGATTGGGTTTTTTTTCTGTAATTTGCTTGAACATTCTGTTGATTTGCGACTTTCTCATCACGCTAAGTATCATAGTTCGCTTGCAGTACCGATTTATTAACGTGAATCCGAGAGAGACTCATCGGGCTGCAGGCATGTGGTGGGGCCCTCTTCACTCACGCGTCTGCCTCGGGGCGTAACCTTAACTCTGCTTAGTTAGCAAACAAGAGAACTACTTAACAGATTTAGATCATTTTTTTTTCTGTAATTTGCTTGAACATTACGGTTGATTTTGCGACTCATTTTATTAAGAATTATAGTTCGCTTGCAGGAGCGATATATTCACATACACACACTAAGCACACATACTAAGCACACACTAGGGACAATTTAGGATCGTCAATCCACCTAACCTGCATGTCTTTGGAAAGTGGGAGGAAACCGGAGCACCCAGAGGAAACCCACACAGACACGGGAGAACATGCAAACTCCAAGCAGGGAGGACCTGGGAAGTGAACCCAAATCTCCTAAATGCGAGGCAGCATAGTTTACTGTCAAATAAGGCAAAGAGTACGCAATACGTGTTTCGCCCTCATTTGAGCTCATCAGGCGTACACACTCTACTGCTCCCTTCTCGGGGATCGAACCTCAGATATCAGCGTCAGTGACGAAGCACCGTTACCTAGTAGGTAACCACCCACACAATTCAGGTCGGGACTCTTTGCATTATTTGACAGTAAACTATGCAACATTCCATGATCTGCTTCTCGCAACTGAAGAGGGGCACCGTGGCGGATGTTTGCCGAATGGCAGGCCTACCACAAGCGTTACCTGGTAGATAACCACCCACACAATTCAGGTCGGGACTCAGACTACGAATGTAATGAATATATATATATGTATATATATATATATTGTGCTCTGTTTGCCTGGCTCAGTTGTACTGGCCTGGGTTATAGTTGATCTGGGCTGGGCTAAATTCTGAATCTGATGATCTAGACTCTGATATACTGTTCTTCACTGTTCTTGGCCCCTCTTGGTCAGGGTAGACTGAGACCATCCAGTTTGGGCTGAGCCTTTCCAGCCTGGTGTCTTCAGAGATGTTTGTTATAAATAAGCTTCTTCTGAGGTTTTCTCTGCTGGATGTTGCTTAGCACAGCTTGCTTGGCTGAAGTGTGTTAAACTAGACTGTGTTGGGGTTGTCTTAACTTTGCTTTGCTGACATTATCCAGGTTATTGAGTCTGCATTTTATTATGATCTACTTAGTAAGACTGACTGGGCAGAGAAGGGCTCAGATGGGTTGGATTCTACTGACTACATGTTGTTTCAAATTAGGGTTCTGTATCAGTCTACTTATTTAAAAAGAAGCTTCCACTCAAGATGTTTTTTATCTTTGTGGTGCTCCTGAAAATATGTGCATTCATTTTCAATGGGTTTATCCACAGTGACAATTGAATTAGATGTCCAGTCTCTACAGCTGTATGAGCTCTTGTCAAGGCCTCATGGGAGCAGATGATGCACACACCTCCTGTAATGGCAGCCCCGCCCAGCTGCACTTAAGTGTCAGGCTATAGCACAGTGGGTGCAGGTGTGTAGATAGGGATCGGCAAAAAGAACTTTGAACTGTAATTGTAAGGTGTGTCAGGAACACCAAATCGCAACACAAATTCCTCCACTCACACGCTACTTTGTGAAAATACCTTGATGCTACAGAATAACTGTGGATCATTGAACAGCAGAGTCAGAAGGCTAAGCGGCTTTATTAGCCTGATTTTGAACACAGTTACACAGACACATTTTTTGTGCTCCATGTTGTCAGTTGTGTATTCAAAATCTTCTGGCTGGAACCTCTGGGCATAGATTAACTTAAAAGTAGAAAAAGGAACAGAGATCCTTAAATAAAGAGAAGCAAAATATGAGAATAGTTTAGACCCATGGCATGGAGTCATACACAGTAACATTACTGTCAAGGGTCCACACCAATGCACTTGAGAAGCTGCCAACCAATATTGCACTCGCTGTTTCTTTAGACATCGAGGAATGCAGGGATTGGCGGCCATTGCACCACTCAGGCACTTTGTATGCTAGCATGTTTTCCTCCTCTATCAAGGAAGCCCAAAGGATCCCTGAAGAGCAATCAGGCACTTAACTCATTTCTAAAAAAAGAAATTAGGCAAAAGGTTGCTTTTCCAAATATTGTGTAAACCGAAATTCCCATGGAGCCACACAATAAAGATATTGGGATATCAGAGTAGCTGCCAAAAATGTGTTATTGAATTATTTCCAGTGGAGTTTTTCTATTCCCAGGAGAGCCTGTTGATGAAGAACATCTATTAGATACTAGAGGAGTTGAGCTTATTCATGCCAGCCAATCGCTAGACACAAGGCCAGCTATTTAGCATCTTGAGACAGCATTCGTTACACGCTGTCAGTGGAATGCACAGCGACCAGAACCTTCTGCAACGCTTCATTTGGTTTGTATTTCTATTCTATGTCAGCTTTGCCTAGAGAATTCAGATCTTGAGCAATGGGGGAATTTGTTGTTTAATTATACCAGCTATAGTTTAGCTATAGTGTTGGGTCATGTCAGTCTCATGCATGTTTTGTTGTGCACTTTCAGTGACCAGTCCCATCAGTGTCACTGCTAGTTGGGCTGAGGTCTCACTCTGTGTGTCAGATCATATGTCTCTGCCAGTTTTATTAAGTTCCAATCAGTCTTTGGTCAATGTCAAAACCCATGCCACTTGATGCCATTCTCTCTGTCAGATTCTGTTAGTGTCACTGAGATTTTGGTTTGGTGCCATTCTTTGGTTCATTTCAAATTTTTTGTAGTTGTGTTCAGTACTATTATGTGCTTTCAGTCTAAATAATGTCAATACCACTCTGGCGACAATCTTTGTAATGAGTCCTGTGCTTCTGTCAGTTTAATCTAATGCCACACTGTGTGGAATCATTTCAGTGTTACTGCCAGTTGTGGACTGTACCTCTTTAAGTGTTATTTCTTGTTTAGTCTCATCAGGTAGTTCAGTTTAATTCTGTTCAAGGTTTTCTTCTATAATCAGCTTTGAGTATATACAAAGATATATAAGTCTACAGTAGTAATAAAGAAAAGCACTATATATTGTATATACAATATGAATACACATAACCATATTTAGACATGTAAATACAGATTAATGAACTGTAAAAGTAATACATTGGAAAGTCAGATGACATGAAGTAAAGTAAGGTAAGTTAAGATAAACTTAAGACAATAATACAGTCATGAGATCTTGGAAAAAATAAACCCGTTGGTAATTTAGGAAAGGTAAAACCAATCAGGGTCACAATGCCAAACCTGCTGCTTCTACAGTGTTGGCTAGTATCCATAACTCTGATTGAATTGTATGAAGGCCATTGTCTCCAGGACCAGGAGGAGTAACTTGGTCATAACAGCAGTGATGCAAACCACCACAGAAATAACACCAAGAAAAAAATAGAACGGGAAAAGGGGTCAGTGAGAGTTTGTCATCATGACCACGGGTTTAGTAAGTGAAATTTGGTTTGGGACCACAATTTTTCCCCTTTTTTAGTAACCACACCTGCACTTTTTTCCAACCCTAGCAGAGTTGGATACTTCTGTTAGTTTGTTGTTTCTAGTCTGAAGTAAACAGATTTTAAATATGAGAACTAACTCTTAGATAAAAGAGAAATGTGAATAATAGCCAAATACATTCAACATAATGAAAATGTACATCCTTTGACTTCAGAGTTGACTATTTTATTGCTGCAAAGTTGATATAATTAGTTATTTCCTTACCGTGTACAGGGATAACAGTGCAGAATGGTGATTAGGGCCATAGCCACTTCTAGTCCAGTCACTGCTCTTATAGAGTTTGCATGCTCTCCTGGGACTTTAGACTGACAGGTGACTCCAAGTTGGGGCCACTTTGCCCTTTGATGTACTGGCACATCTTTCCTGGTTGGTTCCTGCCTGGGACACAATATTAGCAGGATAATATCTATTTGCTGATGGCCAGATATTGGAAAAAGTGACCTCAGTAAATCTACAAGTCATACATGTGGCTTAGTGTATTCGGCTTGTAAGTCAATTGGACATTATTTTTCCAAATTATGTTCCTAATAGCAGGATGTTCTATTCACAAAAAGTAATATTGGTCTGGGAACGGGACTTCTCTAACTGCACAGGCTGTTAACATGAACAGGAATGAGGGAGGTCTGCCAATAGAATTTAGCACATGTTGAAAAGGATTGAATGAATAAGACGTTAACCACCTAAGAACCAATGGCAGCAGTTCAGCTAAGCAGATGTAAAAGGTTGGTGTGGTCCGCTATGACAAAAGCGGAACTTACTTCTAAAAACGTAAAGGTGGTAATACTTCCTGCATTACAGGATATCAGAATAACGTTAACTTTGTGGGTTAAGACAGTTTCTTTGCTGTGATAGGACTGAAAGCCAAACTGAAACATATAAGAAAACTTGTAGTGTTTAAGATTAAGACTGGAGTAAGGGTACAGCCTTTCTAAAACTTTGGAAAGAGGGTAATTTTAAAACTGGTATGTAACGTTTAAGAATTGAATGGTTTAATTTTCCTAAAAAGCATCTAATAGTGACCACAGTTTTTAAACAACTGCATTGAATTGAAGGGATAGGTTGAATTAAAACTACTAAGGCAGCGGTCTGTGTTATGCAATGTTAATGTCACTGCCAGTCATTTGGTGATCTCATTCTCTGTGTCAAGTGATGTTTTTGGTGCTATTTTCTGTGTCACATCCTATCTGTGCTACTACCTTTTAGGTTCTGTGTTTGATTATGTGAGTCTGTCTGCCACTTCTACTCAGTATCACTCTTTTCTGTTCTATCATTCTGACTGTCTATTTTTTGTAATGGAAATCTACATGTCAGATCCTATTAGTGACAGTGAAAGTTGTTTATTCGTGCCTATGTGCAAGGTCATTATAGTGTTTCTAATATTTCTTTATAGCACCATTTTGTCATGCTAGTGTCACTGCCAGTTATTTCCAGAGTAAGTCCTTGTGTTGTCTTGTGTTAGTATCACTGCTAGTTGTGTCCAGGGAAACTCTCTGCCATGTTGTCATTGTGTCCATTCTGAATGAGATAGATAGATAGATAGATAGATAGATAGATAGATAGATAGATAGATAGATAGATAGATAGATAGATAGATAGATAGATAGATAGATAGATAGATAGATAGATAGATAGATAGATAGATACTTTATTAATCCCAGGGGGAAATTCACATCTGAGTACCTCAGCTCTACAAAGTAAGGTGATGCCACATTGAATCCTGTGTTAAGTGGTGATGTGACATTAAAGTGATGAGTGATGTTGTCTTGTTAATGGCTGCAGTTGATGTTTTTCACTCAGAATCAGGAGGAGCTTTACTTTGTCTGCTTCTCTCCTTCGCCCCCACTGGACAAAGCTTGCTATGACTCAGTTATAGCATAAAACCACAAAGAGAACTGGAACTGAAGGGCTGCAGGAAGTCATGTGGTCATAGTGGAACCTTATGACCCTAAAGACTCAGACAAGTGGCATTGCACTTCCCTTCATGAGGGCAAGGTTTAGAGCTGGCATGAGGGAAGGTTCAAGCCCTGTTGGTAGTATTCCATGCAGGATCCAAGAGCCTAGGAAATAGCAGATGACTTATGAATGTCATAAGACTGATGCGATGGGAGAACAAGGGGGAAAAGGACATACCCAATCTTTCAATGTACTCAAGAATACCTATTTGGCTGAAATCTTGGTAACTTACTTTTTCACATTTGAAATCCGATTTACTAAAATCATTAATGAATTCTCCATCCATCCATCTTCTTATCCCCTTTATCCAGGGCAGGGTCACAATGTAGCTGGAGACTATCCGTCTATCTGTTCTTAAAAATTATTAGTATTATTTTGCTTCTTCTTTTTTTTTTTTTGCAGTTTTGCACATCTGTCCAAAGTGTCCTTTTCACCAGCTGACTTAAAGACTGGTGAGTCAACACAAACCAGTTCTATCTTGCTGATGTATCTTCCTCCTCACAAGTAGGTGCTTCAGGCGGCTGGTTGGAACATTCACTTTGGCACACTGCATTCAGATTCTGAATTGTTCATTTGCACTGAATCCACCCTCAGGGTCAAGAGTTTATAGTTTCGTTTATTTTAAGCCTTAAAAGCCTTGATTTCCGGTCTGTGGTTTCTTGCGTCTGCACTACCTGTCACTTCAGAGAAGAAACAAAAGAAGTCAGCATGACATACAGTGTGTTGCAGTGCCAGGAAATCATAAAACGTCAGCCTTGGTGACAAGACTGTGTAGAAGATATGCCAGTGAAGAGATTTGTGTAGCCCACAGTAGGAGAACTGGGGGGGGGGGGGGCACAATGGCACACTTATTCATTCCAGCAATACTATTAATTGCAAACAGAGCTGTATATAGCATAGTAATGTAGCTCGGCCTCCTATTGTAGGGCATCTTTTAAAATATTTACAATTTCTGTCATGCTCTTGTCTTTCTATGGGTGCCCACTGCCCAAGACCTGCTCTATAGAATGCTTAAAACATCTCATCAGTCATCTGCTGGAGTATAAGTCTCTGTTCCTCTCTGTCGATTTTTCAAGACCTATGCTCAAGTTTCATGTGGTAAGGCCATAAACAAGAATGAATCCTTTCTGAAGAATGTCACACTACTAAAATCCAAGAGTATCATTAAACTATTTTCAGTAAACATTTAACTGAAGAAGAGAAACTCAAACATTAGTGTTTGCATACATATTCAAGCCCTACACATTGATACTTTCTCAAGAAACCTTTTTCTGCAATAACAGCCTTAATCCTTTTGGGGTATTTACCAGTTTTACACATTGTTCAGGAGTGATTCTTCCCAATTTGTCTTTATAAAGATCCTCTAGGTAGGTGGGATGGTTACTCTGGACACCAGTTTTCAGATACTGATTCTCAGTAGAGTTAAGATCAGGGCTTTGACCTGGCCATTCCAAAATATTCATTTTCTGTTTTTGAGCCATTCCTGTGTCGCTTTAGTCTTATGCTTAGGGTCATTGTCATGTAAAAGATTAATCTTCTCCCAAGCCATAGGTTCATAGCAGATTGGAACATGTTCTCATGCAATATTGTGAAGTGTTTGAGTCTAGCCATTGCTCCTTCAACTCTGACAAGATTCCCAGTCCCAGTACATGAAAAGCATCCCCATAGCATAATGCTACCACTACCATATTTCACTGTAGGTATGATGTTTCTTGAGGCATGGGCAGTGTTAGTTTTATGCCACACACACCTCTTTGAAGTCTGGCAAAAAGTTCTCTTTTGGTCTCACCTGATCATTAAACCTGCTCCCACATCTTAACATGGCCTTTCTCATGTTTTGTAGCAAATGCCATACATGCTTTTATGTGGACCTTCCAAAGGAATGGTTTCTTTCTGGTTACCCTCCCGTAAAGTCCTGTTTTATGAAGAGCTCTTGAAATTGTGGACCTATGCACCTTCACTCAAGTTTCAGCCAAAGATCATCGCAGACTTCTGAGAATAATGGTTGTGTTTTTAGTAGCTTCTCTCACCAGTTGATGTCTTCCTCTGATGTTTAGTTTTGAAGGACAGCATGTCCTAGTAAGAATCAGGATGCTGTGATGAACCTTCCACTTTCTGATGAATGATTCAACAGTGCTTAACAGGACATTAAAACTCTTCAATATTTTTGTAGCCATTTTTGCCTTGTACAGTATATTTCAAGTAGTACCTAATTATGTTTAATAATGGTCAAATGACTGTTATATTTGTACAGTGTCACAGACGGCCGGGGTCCTTGTCCGGCCAGGACACCTCTTCACTGTATAGACCGGGGGAGCAAGCCTGATCAGAACAGTACCTCCATCAGTATACTAGATGCTAGGCCCCCCTGGGTGGCAGCGGTGCCTTGGATTCCCGCTGGACTCCATGGGAGATGGTGTTCTCTACAACCCTGTTGGGATCTGGGTTGCCGACAGGGGGTGCTGCAGTTGTTCCTGAGCTCGTTTGGGTGGTCCTTCCTCCACACCCGGAAGTGCAGCTGGAAATAGGTCATCAAACACCTGGAGCACTTCCGGGTGGGCTATAAAAGGAGCCAGCAGCCACCACTCCAGGAGTCAGAGCTGGGAGGAGAGGGACTAAGCTAGCCGGTGAGGAGTGGTGAAGAGTGAAGAAGTATAATATTGTGCAGTATTGTGCTTTAGACTGTATGTTGTGGACTCGTGGGAACGGGGAAGACACTCTCCACAAGTAAAGGAAAATAAAAGCACTTTGTTTTAGTAGTGTGCCTCCCGTGCCTGTCTGTGTCGGGTTAAGCGCTGGTATAGCGCCATCTACAGTCACAACAGTTTGTGATTAATTTGTCATTAGTGTAAACTTGGAACTTACAAAGCACAGCGGTTTAAATACTTGTGGTTACACTAACTTTTAAGTTTTTCTTCTTCAGTTAAATATCTACAGAAAATTGTTTATTTTGATTTTAGAAAAAATACGAAATGGACAAATATGTGTACAAATCTTCGTCATTCAGAAAATTATGATGGCTTTCAAGAGAATTGAATAGTTTTTCTCACCACTACAAATGATCTTGATAAGAGTATAAAAAAGCTGATTAAGTATGCAGATGATACCAAACTAGGTGGAAATGCAGATAATCTAGAATCAGCCAAATTGTGACAGATGTGCCAGGACAGAATTCAGATTTGGGCCTTAATACTGTATACAGTAAGTAATGAAAGGTATAACACTTGCTTACTTAGTTCCTCTTCTCCCATTATACCTTACTCTGTTGTGGTCTTGAGCCATTGATTATATTTTATTTTGTCTTTTGTCAGGATCTTCATTTATTCAATGGTCATATCTCTGTTTCTGGTTGCTTCTTTGATGTTTTCTTCCCATCCCCTTCTATGTCTTCTTCTTGGTCTTTTTCACACTTCATTCTGAACACATTTTTGGGATACTTTGTTTCATTCTTCCTTATTATGTAGCTGTTTTATTTCTTTGATCTCCACGAGTGTTTGCATTTGCAACATCTCTTTTTGTTTTACCTAATATACTGTATTACTCACCTTAAATACATTATTTCAGCTGCTGTTATTTTAAATCTTTCTTTATCCAGTAATAACTAAAATTCTGCAGAATATATTATTGGTATATACTGTATATGGTTTTATATACAGTAGATGCATGTTCATTTTTATACTTAATTTCTACGTAATTCTTTCTTCCTTATTAGGGTGTTATTAATTCGATAGTAAACTTTATTTGCCTTGTGTATTTTGTTTCTAATTTATTTATCAATCTTTAAATCTTCCCTTGTTAATTCTCCCAGGTACTCAAATACTGATACATTTTGTACTTGTTTTCCTTCTTTCCATATCCACATTTGCAGTTTCTCCTCTTGTTTTTCCCTTGTTATTGTCAATACTTTACTTTTCTCTACATTTATTAAAATACCTTTTCTAGCTTACTCTTCCATGTAATTATGTTGCATTCCGTTTACCTTTGAAATCATATGTTGGAGCTGGGAATTATATCACACCTGAATTGACTGTGTTCCAATTAAATATTTGGAAAGCCTTTGTGTGCTTACTCTTTTGGAATATGGACAACTATTGAACAACACGTTGTGCTGTATTTTGCACATCCAAACACTGTAAGACATGTTCACAGATAGAAATTAGACAGTGCTGTGTGTTCAACTAATTTAATAAGACTCAAATAGACAGAAGTGCTACTAAGCAGTATAATACTACAGCTGTCATTTCTGTTCATGTGCAGTGTAGTCATCTTGGAATTTGATGTTGAGGTTGGTGAGGCTCTCCCAACTTTCTGAGTAGCAAATCCAGATTGTTGGGGTGTTCCAGTTGATACTTCCAACAGGAATCCTGGAAATTCAGCATTACTTTTGCTTTCCTCACATTTTGCAATTAATGTTATATCATCCAGCGTTACACATAAGAATTAAAGATATTAGACAGGAATACAGAATAGGAGGTTTGAAACTTGAAAGTGCACCTTATGAGAAATGCCCAAGAATCATAGTGGACTCGTCACTATATACAGAAACAAGTTAAGGGTAGATTTCACACAAATGTTAGAGTATTTTTTCCAGAACCATAGACACTTGAAATGAGTTTCCAAGGAGTATGGTAGATAATAGTATCTTAAATGTCCTTCAGATCTCAGCTTGATGTTTTTCTGGACAATTTAGGCGCATAGGACTGACCAGCTTGTAAGGTTAGATGGCCTGTTCTTGCCAGTACTGTTTTGAATGAAGAAGTGCTATTCACATTAAGACTGGGAGCATTTCCTCATACCAGATACAAGACTTCCTCTAACCCAGCCTGCCTCTTGAATATCTGCAAATGGCAAAAGTGTGGCAGCCGGGGGAGGAAAAGTAGTCGGCAGCCTGATTCTGGAGAAACATTACTTGTTGCGCTACAAAGCAGAGGGAATGGATAAAAATAAGAAGACTCTAGAGACCACTTTGGACATTCTTGTGGATTATTGCTCTTGCTGGCTTTTGCAAAATGTTGCACTGTGATTGCATCATGATGGAAAGTGTGCCTTATTAAACCCCTGCTGACAAGAAATAAAACTTACGAAAATATCCTTTTTTAACTTCATAATCATTTGTGTAAATGAATGAGTTTTTATTGGAACAGACAGTTAGTCTGTGAAGTGTTAATGTGTCCGCTGCTGTTGTTCATAACCATGTGTCATCAAACCCATAGCATTACCACATCACTAGCATGTGAAACCAGGACTTTAGACTGAGTACCCCGAGGAGGTGACAGCTTAGGCTGTGGTCCCTTTATCCCTGCCTGTGCCAAGTCTCTACTCAACTGACTTTACCCCTGGGTACGCAGTCATAGCCCAAGTGATCCATTCTGTGCTTTTATAATTCTAGCGTAAATTGCATGTGTGAATCCCACAGCGGTATAAGTAATGAACATATTAATACAGGTGATGAAAAGAACGCATCAGCTCAGCTACACCTCTGCTCCCAGAGTAAAGAGCGCTTTCCTGTCTTGCATCTCTTTTTTAATTATTTTTTTTTACTATTAATAATCAACATTGAATTAAGTTTAAAAAAAACTACACTCCTAGCACATTTGACTAATGTGACAATGTTTCACAAAAGTAATGTGTTGTTTTTTGTTACTTTTGCCAATAAAGGCACAAGGAAAAAGTTTAAAAGTTCATTTTTTCAAAATGAAGAACATTTTCTAATTTGTAGTTCACAAATTATTAAATAGATAGATAGATAGATAGATAGATAGATAGATAGATAGATAGATAGATAGATAGATAGATAGATAGATAGATAGATAGATAGATAGATAGATAGATAGATAGATACTTTCTTGCCATCAAATCCACCCTCATTCTAAAGAGCATCTAGAAAACAAAATGTGTGAATACAAGGTCCAACATAAGGGTTTTTTAAAACTCATTGACATGTTACTGTATCAGAATTTAAAATGGTAAAATATAACATTTCACTCGACTAATTCAGCCAAGGGGTGAGTTCACATGTGAGTGTGTGTGGCCCCTGCAATGGACTAGCGTTCCATCCTGCCTTCTGACCAACATTGCCAGGATAGGCCCCAGCCTTCCACGACTCTGATTTGGATCACACGGGTTTGAGAGTGTTACCTTACCCTGTAATCATCATCATACAATTGTTTTTTTTAAATAAACACTGCACTACCCTCTGATAGCCTGCTGCCCCATCCAGTAGTGGTTCCTTTCATTATAAAATTTGTATTAAGGTTTAGACAAATGATACATGAATGGGAGGATTATTGAATCTTATGCCCTTTTACGTGACACACATCAACCTGAGATTCTAATGTCTTCAAAGACTATGAGAAGTCAAGTAGTCTTCTTCTCTAATTCCCAGGGCAGTACAAGTGAATCTTTTCAATTGTGTAAGTCTGGGAACCTAATGTTTGAAGATTGCTTGCTTGAACCTGAGACATTACTTCTGGAATGATCATAGGCCAGCATGTAGGTCTGTGGAGGAACCTGAGCTGCATGGCGTTTCAAGTAGAATAAGGCCTCAGGCAGGAGACCTGCAAGGTTGCCACTTACTGGCAAACAAAATAACTGACTTTTTATATTTTGGACATGTCTTTAGCTTGACAGGGCTTGTTATTCTGCACTCTTTTGAAGAGATAATCGTCACATATGGCAAACAAGAGCAGTCTGGGTTGAGTCTGGTGTAAAACAGTCAATGAGTGCTCTGTGCCTGGTGTTAATCAATTTTAAAGTGTTAAACTGTATACCTCGCATTTTGCTACACATTTTGCTTTTATAGCAAGCACATTGGGAAACTGTGAACTGTAACTTGAAATTGTTTTGAAGTATCAAAGTGAAAAGGACTTTTCAAGCTATTTTGGTCAGAACATGTTTCCGGACAAAATATTTTCTTATATTGATTACAAAGGATAAACCAGCCAAATGTTTCCTAGTGTAATCTGGTCACCTTCTTTGTGGGTTAAGGTTGCTGACAGGGTTGTAGAACCCAGCTGGAAGAGGCTGACCGATAATATGGGATGTGCCCCATTATCAGTCAAAAACAAAGTAGACACCAAGTAAACGTATGCATCCAATGAATGCTACATAGGGTTCCAGAAGTGACCACTCGCCCAGTGTCCATCTTCAGGACACTACTACAGAAGAGATCTTATTTACATCTATCCTGGCAAGGTTTGTATCAAGAATCACGAGAAATGGATTGTTCCAGTAGTGTAACCTACATTCAAAAGTGGTGAGTTTGCTGCCTTGTAAAAGCTAAACAATTTTCAAAGTGTTAAAAGCTACCTTGAAACTGATATGTGCCACCACTTACCTTGCCCTGTGTTACTGAGCCTGTCCAGTAGTGGTAGATGACTCCATAGTGTTGTCCAACTGACTCAGTCCCCAGGCCTGATGAACTGGGACTATTGCATCTTACAGGTTTCAGGCTGGAACTCCACCCTAGCACAGTGATTGCTTCCTAATAATCACTTCATAATGAATGGATCTGGTTCTGGACTTTAACATGAAGGAATGTGTGATGAATTAATCAGACACCAAGAGAATGTGTTAAGTACACTTAGACTCAGACATGTATACATAGTTTCTTGTAGCTGTGATGTAGCAGCATTACCCCATGTTTTGCCATAAGCAAACAGTAAAATGCGAATAACTAATACAAATAACAATCCCCCCCCCCCCCCCCCCAGCCCCTTAAACTGTTTCCATGCTAAAAACATTCTATCCTCACTGTAGTCTGTCAAGATAATTTAGTTATCATTGTTGAGTTGTTATACTGTCCAGGTTTGGCTATTGCCTCCATTAAATAGTATGGGTTGAGGCTGCATCTGATCCAGTGGTATAAAACGTGTGTTTTACAAATAAGAGGACAGATCCAGAGATTGATATCTATCTATCTATCTATCTATCTATCTATCTATCTATCTATCTATCTATCTATCTATCTATCTATCTATCTATCTCAGTGCCAGATTAACCAATAGGCACATGTAGCATATGCTACGGGCCCTGCAATTTTGGGGGCCCCCAAATTGTGGACCCAATATTTAATGAAAAAGTGTAGCATTGAAAAACTGGTCTTTAAAAATATTATCTTTACGTTTTTAAACTGTAAATTTCTTACACAACAAAACTTTAGGGGCCCAACACATAAAATTCACATAAATATTATAAGATTCTTATTATAATCGAGAGTAAAATAATTATTTAGTCCGGTTTGAACTGTTCAGAATCTAAACTTCAGATGATGCAGACCAAAAGGGCCCCCAAATTTGAAATGTGCTACTGGCCCCCAAAGCTCTTAATCCGGCCCTGATCTATCTATCTATCTATCTATCTATCTATCTATCTATCTATCTATCTATCTATCTATCTATCTATAGTTAATTGCAGTTTTGTTGTAAAAGGCAATTTGTGTAGAATACCTCCAAAATTATAAAGACTGATTATCTTAACCACTCTACAATTTACTTATGTTTACTGTTTCCAAAGACAAAGCTGCTAATGTGACTTCTTAGGTTATTATATAGAATCAAATAGTTCTGCCTGTAAAGATTTCTTCTTCTTCCTCTTCTTCTTCGTCTTTAACAAAAATGTTGTCATTGCGGACAAACTGGTAGAGGAATTTCGGGTTAGTAGAGTTCATAAGTGTAGTGGGGGAGGATGCAGCTCGCATTGATTTCTGCCTTTTGAGTTTACGTTCCAGTCTGGTGTTGTGATCAGTAAAAATCACTTGCTGAATTTGCTAAGAGCGCCGCGTACGTTCACGGACTGCGATTTTATGTTTCTGGTAATGATTTCTGGGCAGTACATTGGACTCCTCGTCGCCCTTTAAAGGTATGAAGCGCAGGTCATATTAAAAGCAAGTTTTTTAACTAGATAAACGGGGACATTGTAGGACCCTTTTTAAGTTATGTTTCGAAATGCTACTCACTGTTTCTCAGATCAAGCTAGCGGTGGCACGCTTGACGATCACCTAGCGAGCTTTTCTGTCACTTGACGTGTTTTCATTTCTTTTTTCAAACCACTGAAACAAGATGAGCATTCATTTGACCTTAAGGGTGTTCTTTTTGGGAATTTATGTGAGAAGTGGGGTGGGTGGCTTCATTCTTCCTTTTCCACTCGAGACGCTTGTGGTCGATTTCTGACAGGGACCTGGAAGTGATACTAACCCCGGCGGCTTGCTTCATAAAGGGAAGGCACACGGCTGCTTGCGTGTGCCTGTCTGGAGATGTGCCAGGCGTTTGCAGCGATTACGTGCCGGCGTGAGGGACTCTCTGTGACTTTCGTTTGTACTCCAAGGTACACCTGAAGGTGGCTCAACAGGTTACACTTAAAATCGCTGTCACTTCTGATGCGACATTGTAGAGAACATAAGCGACAGGGCAACATCACTAAAGTATCTACAGGGCACGTCAACGGCAGGCATTTTAAAGGGTTGTTTCTATTTAGATTCACCCTTTCAGCGATATGAAGCACTAGTGTCTCGCTGTGCCCAGTCCGATTAAGTGTTTAATCAGCTATGTCGGCTAGAAGGAACACTTCACCGCTTTGATACTGTAGTTCACTGCAACAACTTGAAGAAAATCGCCAGTCTGGTGTACAAGCGGATGAAACAATCGCTAAAAAAATAAAGATATTCCGAAGTAGCATTTTAACTTCATCAAAAGCGATAGAAAAATATGAAAGCCAGCTAAAGCAAAGCAGTATTCGACTGGTAAATGGGCTATCTATCTATCTATCTATCTATCTATCTATCTATCTATCTATCTATCTATCTATCTATCTATCTATCTATCTATCTATCTATCTATCTATCTATCTATGCCTGTTACTTCAGTTATTACAGTTGTTATATGTTCAAACACCAATGGCTGAAGAGTGGATAAGACACATATCCATCCTAAAATAATGGCTCTTTTAATATACTTTTCATCGTTGAACCTTTGCATGAGATAAATCTATGCCATTCTGGAAAAGGGTCTTTGCTTATGAAATTGGTTCCTTGGGTTTTGAAAACGTTCCTAATATGTAGATAAAACAAAAATCTTTAATGTATGGTATTATATTGTAAAAAATGGCACTGTGTATTTTACTTAAAATTACTGGCAACAAGGTTGCTAGTAATAATGTTGATATTACAGCAAGAAACTGGACATGAAAATAATAGTATGTACTTCACAGTAATTTTCTTAACGATAAACACGTGAAGGTCACTCACGTTCACTAAAATGTTGCCATACTTTAACGATTTTATTCCACAAAAGGTACGGTGTCGTTTCTTCCTGCAAGACGCACTGTGGACAGTGTCTGTATCTGCACAGTCCCCTGGCGTTCATAAAGGAATGGAGCGGCAGGCCTCCCGAATGGTCGTCATGTCGTCTGGTGAGTTGAGGCCATTCTCTCCCAGGGCACATGTCTGCGGTGGCGGAGATTGCGCATTCACCATCCAAACGGACCTTGGCATTGATTAGCTTATAGGTCTTTGCTTCCATAGGTCATATGGGACCAGAACTGGAGACACTCAAAACATTATTTTTAGTGTGAAAACACCTGTAAAATTACAGCAGTTTTTTCAACGCTATAGCAGCGGGATACGAACAGATAAAGACATTCTGAACTTACCCTGTTTACATAGTGAGAGTTCTTTTAGAATCACGAGTTCATTGGTATTTCACAAATTCTCTTATCATTTATTTCTGATTATGGAACCTGCTGCGCATCTAAATAAATCTGGAACCGTTATATGGATGATCCTTTTGGGAGCCAAAACTGATTCCCTTGAGTATTGCTTTCAGAAACACGGACCTATATTTTCAGAGTACAAACATAATTATTATACATTATCAGTTAAACGATAACGTGTAAATAACAAATGCACATAAATTAGCTTGCCCAAATGCCGAAAGGTGTTTTAAAAAATTGACATATTTTAAAGCCAACTCTTCTATCCGAGCAAAGGCAGTAGAAGCCGGAGGCTATCCTGACGGCACAGGACTCAAGGCAAAAATGTCTGAACAAGAAGCCAGTCCACGCACACACCCACAAATAACTTTTCCTAATTCAATGCCAATGTTAGATGTTTTCTTCTTCTCTCGGAACTTGAAGATATTTTCAACTTCACTGCCCGTTGCCTAAATGAAAAAACTTTCCAGAAATTTGCCGTACTGTTGACCTGGTGACGAAAAGTTTAATTCAGAAAAATAAATATATCTGTAGTTTAAATCGTATTAATGTACGCCAAAAATAGTTTGCATCTTTGCCGTTGATGGATAAACTGATAGGTGTTTCTATCAGCATAAACAATTGAGATATGCTGATGTAAAATCAAAAGGATCCCATAATAACTTGGATACATCTCTGTGCGTCGTCAGTAATATATACTTAAAGGTCCTGTAGTTTTATGATTAGGCGATTCTTTTGTATGTGTATTCTCTCTGTTAAACGCCTTGAAACAAAGAGTACATTGTCAGGACTTGATCTTAGGATCTATCCATCCATCCATTTTCCAACCCGCTGAATCCGAACACAGGGTCACGGGGGTCTGCTGGAGCCAATCCCAGCCAACACAGGGCACAAGGCAGGAACCAATCCCAGGCAGGGTGCCAACCCACCGCAGATCTTAGGATCTAACGATAAATAAATTATAAGTTAAACAAGTATAATTCAAAAATTATTCCTTTCGGCAATTGTATTCATTAAGAATCTTTACAGAAATAATTCCACGTGGGCGAGCTGGAATAAGCCGACCGTTACGTGGGCGAACCCCAAAAAGACTCCCGTTGGGCAAAGCGCTTGCTGTGGTTGAACGCATAGCAGTAGCTTTCATTCATTAAACGTACACGTACAACCTTATGTTCCTCTCTGTATAACAACTTTCTCAAACTGATGTGCTGTAGTTGACAGATTTGTCTACATTTACTTGCTTATGGCACTGGTGATGTGTGGTACACTGGCACATATTTAAGACGTGGATGAAAAAGAACAACTGCACCTTCTTGTTTGTTTTAATTCACTGGTACTGGGTACAACATTACACTAAAAGGTGTAATAAAATTAAACCAAACTAAAGAAATAATACAGTTTGTAGTTAATCAAAGGGTGTTGTGCGTAGGTTCAGTCTCCACAGTGCGAAACCGAGATCACCGAACCTCTTGTACGGTAACTCATGAATTTCCACATATTTACGATTGCTCTGCATGGGTTAAGCGCTACGTTAACATCCACAGAAAAAAAACAGTCAAGCTTATTTTGTGTTGTAGCCAATGAGAAGGTAAATACTATTTACTCTGTACCCGAAAAAAATGGCATAGTCGGCTGAGCGAAAGCTGCGTATAGTTTTCAAAAAAGAAGACGCCATCAGCCTCCTTAGGGTGGGGTACCGACATCACAGCAGCGCTTATGTGACGGTTCCCTTTTTAGCTGTATATAAATCAAATAACATCAAATCAAGACTGCGACTCGGGCATTGGCAACAGATTGATCGCGCACCAGCTTTACGCATATATCCACCACTCACTAATTGCAATTTGGAGCTGCGATCGTAATTATTTTTATTATTATAACTACTCATTTGAACCTTGAACTAAAAATGAGTTTTAACTTGAAATGTAAATCGATCATTCTTTCCTTCCATACATTCATCTATCATCTCCAATCGCTTATTCCAGCAGTGAATGCCAAACTCAGCCACCGAGTACCATTGTACTTAATCCTTTTCAATTCAACAATATCTGTAATCAGTCACATTTAAGTAACTGCTCCATTTTTTCTCCCACACCACAGAGGACAATGCCAGATAAGCAAGTATAGCTTTAAAGAGAGATCAAAGTACTGTCCACATCCCTATACAATGGATCGGGATATGCTTATTGATTTCTTTTAATCTTAAGCATTCGTTTTCCTTAGCAAATCATACCTTCGATTGTTTTTAAATGCATTCCTTTACAAATAAGTGTTTCTGGACAACCTCACCTTCACAGACAGAAATTAATAGAATGACAGGAGTGAAAACCAGAAAGTACATGTGGCACTTAGCTATCTAATTTAGGAAAGACTGTTTTAACAGCTTATGCAGAACAAGATCCTCCTTAGGAACAAGAAGCTATATATATATATATATATATATATATATATATATATATATATATATATATATATGGTGGATGACACAGGTTGACTAACATTGCAGCTGGGATCAATAGTTCCTTACCTGGCCAGGATGCCTTTAAAATAGAGGGACATAGATTGACAGGCATCCCAGCCAGTTTGGTTGCTAGGACCTTTCCCAGCCAGAAGGTCATAATAATGGAAGGACAGAGGGAGACTGCCTCCCAGGGTCATGTATTCTCTTGATAGATAGATAGATAGATAGATAGATAGATAGATAGATAGATAGATAGATAGATAGATAGATAGATAGATAGATAGATAGATAGATAGATACTTTATTAATCCCAATGGGAAATTCACATTCTTCAGCAGCAGCATACTGATACAATAAATAATATTAAATTAAAGAATGATAATAATGCAGGTGAAAAACAGACAATAACTATGTATAATGTTAAATGTTAACGTTTACCCCCCCCGGGTGGAATTAAAGAGTCGCATAGTTTGGGGGAGGAACGATCTCCTCAGTCTGTCAGTGGAGCAGGACAGTGACAGCAGTCTGTCGCTGAAGCTGCTCTTCTGTCTGGAGATGATAATATTAAGTGGATGCAGTGGATTCTCCATAATTGATAGGAGCCTGCTGAGCGCCCTTCGCTCTGCCACAGATGTTAAACTGTCCAGCTCCCTGCCAACAATAGAGCCTGCCTTCCTCACCAGTTTGTCCAGGCGTGAGGCGTCTTTCCTCTTAATGCTGCCTCCCCAGCACACCACTGCGTAGAAGAGGGCGCTCGCCACAACCGTCTGATAGAACATCTGCAGCATCTTATTGCAGATGTTGAAGGACGCCAGCCTTCTAAGGTAGTATAACCGGCTCTGATACACTGTGTGGAAAAATCCCTATGGTGTAGCTTTCAATTGTACACCTTTAGGGGCACATGGGAGCTGTAGCCCTGATTGGCAGCCCTGCTGGGGTACCTGGGTGCTGCCTGAGGGAGCTGCTGTGAGGTAACTTCACCCAATTAAGGAGATTGCATCTGACACAGAAGCGCTTCCTGGTTGTAATTGCTGTCACACTGGAAATACTCCTGGATCCAACATGAAAGGAGCTGTTTTGCCACACCAAGGCAATTCAGAGATGGTAAAGGAGAGGATGATTCTTGCCTGGGGATGAGTAGAGGAGAACAGAAAAAGAAAAAAAAAGAATGACAAAAGAACTGTATATGTGTTGTGCATTCTGAAGAAATTGTGAAAATAATATATATATATATGTGTGTGTGTGTGTGTACGTGTGTGTGTGTTTGTATAAAGTTATAAAAATAAACCCATAATATTTTAGAAATACTTTTACTTATCAAAACTCATTGGATTTGAAAGGAAAACACAATGTACCAATGGAACAGGCACAAAAGCCAAAGCAAATTGTACTGTGCCATTGTGTCTTTCTGCTCAGGCTGCTTCCTCACCTTTTCCAGCTCTTCACCATCTGCATTCTCACCTTCCATCCCGCTCTTTCTCTGTCTCCTCAATCTCTTCTTCCTACCTCCAGACTGTAGACTTCATAGCCTCCATCAGCACCTCTCTCTGTTAGAGAGTTAAGTACTCTGAGTCTCTTTTAGCAGCTCCTGTAGGCTTTCCTTATGCCCACTAGAATCCTGGGCACTTGCTGACAGGCACAAAGATTTCTGTCCCCGTTCTCATGACTTCAATTAGTCAGTCAATTACTTGTTATCAGTCTTTATTTTATTTTGCATTCCCTCACAGTGCAAACAAGACTGTAATGAAAAGTATCAGAATATATATTCAAACATTTAAAAGTCAGAAGAAAGCAAAAAGTACAATGACCACACTAAACAGGGTGTAGATTGATGATATGATGTGACATTACCATAAAATTGGCATTGAGCATTGTTCCAGCACTTAAAAGTAGGTATAGCTGATTCAAATGTGATGAAAAAGTGAATATCTTTGGCTAATCTAAATAAGATCACTGATCATTGATGGAGTGTCAGAGATAATGTGTAAATATTACATTATTAAGAACTTCCACCCGCTGTTGGCTCCATCTGCCCACACTGGCATGTACTCCTGTTTTATAACTGCCATCATGGGTTTTTCCCCCACCTTTTCAGTCCTTCCTCTGCTAAACCAGACAGCCATTTCCACCACAGTATATAGGACATCTTAGACTGTCAAAGAAGGGCATTGGAGACAACTGGGCAACACCAATCTGACTAAATTTGAAAGAGATCACATGGCACATGGTCCCAATAAAAAAAAAAAAATGTTCAGATTGTACAAAGGGTTAAATGCATGCTGAGCCCCCTGCATTTGGACCTCCTTGTTACCTTTGTCTGCCCTCTGTCACCCAGAATGTGGCAAGGAAGGAGTTAAGAAATATGGGAGTGTGATGAGAGCAGTAAGTTGCTAGCATCGGATGCTCCCACATGAGCGCTTTGGCACCACCGCGTCCTGCTGCTCGCCAGCCAGAGCAAAGGTCTTGAGCTTTTCTCATTGTCCACAAGCAGCTCCTGCTATTTTTAGTGGGCTGCCCACTATTTTCCCCTCAGAATGTCCTTCGGAATTTACTTATTTTTTAATTAACCGGCTCTAGAGGAAGTTTGCAACTGGATGGAGACTTGAAATAATTGTTAGAAGAGGAAAAAATAGTGATTTAAAATAGAAATGCATGGAAGCTGTAGGTGAAGCACACTGCAAAGGTGAATTGGCAGGACTTCTAACATTTGTTGTTCTTCTCGCTTTCTTGGCCTCTGAAGGACAGTGAAAATATCAGGCAGAATGCTGAGTCGAGTTCTCTCAACAGTACAGAAACACAGGGTAAGGACTACAATTCTGATAAAGGGAGCTGCTGTGTAGGGAGGTCACAATGAAAGGCGCTATATGGCAGGGTTCAGTTGTTTGTTGTTTTGCTTGCAGTCCTACTTTTTCTCCATCTCTTTCATTTCACTTGGTTTACTGTCCACTGTATTGATTTTTTTTTAATCAGAAAATGTCAGGTGGTCATTTTCTCTGTCACTTGTAGTTATTTGAGCTGAAGTAAAAAGGCAGAAGAGCATTGGCTGTGATAAGATATACCAAGTTCAAGGTGGAGGGGATGAGAACATGGGGAAGGTCAAAGAAGACATGGTTAGAGGTAGTATCAGAGGGTATAAAAAGAATGGAAGAAAGGATGTCCAGGACCACAAAGACAAAGAGGAGAAACATTTAGGGGGCAACTAGCTAACCAGGACAAAACAGCAATGATGATGATGACAACAATGGTGATGATGATGATGGATGTCTCCCAATTCTCAATCAGAGAGTTGTAGCCAACCCCATGGCTCAGGAGCCTTATGCCTTTTTGTTATTGGCTGCCATGTTTAGTCTTGTAAATTAAATACAAACAGGCGTATTGTTTGTATTTTATTACTAAAAGTTTTTACTGATTCAGCTCACTGAGGTGTCATAACCACAAGGACAAAAAAAAAAACAGAAAAAAGGCCAGCAGTTAACCAATGACAGGAAACAAATCCTTTAGTATCAGCCCCTTTCCAAGCTGGACATGGCCTAGTAGTCAAGGCTGTTCCAGTGTGCTGATGTCACAACCTGGCCTGCTTCTGGCCTGTTTCACCCTCTCTGACCGGTGTGTCTTCATAAGTGTCTGCGTCCACGCTTTCCCTGTTCACAGTGAGTTTCAAAGCCTGTCTTACACTTCTGTAAGCAGCACTTCTCCAAGTAAGATGTGCTTAGTATGGCTTTCTCCTTTACAGGAGGAACTCTTCCCAATCGTCTCACTTTCTTTGAAGTCCAGGGTGCCCTAAGCCTACTTCATTCTGCTTTATGGACTGTCTCTAGCCACCACATGGAGTGGTAGATGTGGTTGGGCACCTTACGCTGACTACACTCCTTACCTCACTTGAGGCACTTCCTAAGCAAGAATTCAGAATTCACTAAATTTCCCAGATTTTCTAGCTCGGCCTGTGGCATTTCAACCCAAAGGTTTGTTCAGTACCCCATGACATTCAATATGGCAGGAGGAACTTTCTATAAAACCTTGTGGTTCTTTTGTATTAGTCTAGGTCCATCTTGATTGAGCTCTCATTTATCTGCTGTACAGTGGAACTGCATGTCAGGTACAAGCCATGTCACCCTTAACCTTAACCTTGATGTGTCATCATCCTCATGTTATGAAGTAAAAGTAGGGATGGATGTCACCCTGAGTGAGATTTAAAAGCACTTTAGACTATGCACCGACCAGTGTGACATGCCTGGGGTTGGCACTCTGTACGTGTAAAAAGCATTGCATGTGGTGTTTTTTTCAAGAATATGTGCCATCCATTCATCCATGCATTATCAAACCCACTTACATCTAGAAAGGTGCTATACAAATGAAAGCTAACATACTTGTTTTACTGTCTTTAAACTTCATCTTTTGAATATCATGGTCTGAGGAGCAAAAGGTGGTCTCTGATGTCTTTTGGAATAATTGTTCGATAGCATGACATGTGGCTCCCCCTTGTGTGCAGCTGGTGGGCCTGACTGCTCCATCTCTTTGACTTTTCTGGCCATTTCTTCTATTACTCAGTTCGTCTCCATTGGGTCCCTCATAGTGAATGTTTATTGTTTCTGTCCTTGTCATTGTCTTTTGTACATGCTGCAACTCCATATGACTGCCTAGTGATAAGAATGGAACTATATAACCTGCAGTTTCTGCAGTTCATTTGCAGTTTTTACTATACATCACCTCTTTACAAGTGTGAATCATCATGATTAGCTCACCTCTCTTTGCATTCCTCGCAGTACTTTGCACTTTAAAAAACTTAAATGATGCTTCTTCAGGTAGGTCAAGATGAAAACATGTGCATTGTCATAAGCTGAAATGACTCTTTCCAGAAAAGTGATTTTTGAAAAGCTTTCCTTCCTCCCTGTAACAAGCTCAGCGTGTAAACACTTCCTCTCTGAAATCTGGTGGCGCTCCTCCAAAGCTGTTAGGGGCCTTGAAAAGCTGCACACGTCCAGGAAGTACAGTAGCACAATGAGCACTGTGGGTCTTGCACACTTTCAGTCACACTCCTCACTGTCTCTCACCCTGCACACACTCAGCTTGACATTCTTAATCACATTCCTCATTGTCTCAGTTTACATGGAGCCATTTCAGCTAAACTCACATGGTGTCTCACTACGCATCTGCACACTCTAACTTGAACCAGTCTCTACAACACTTTTCACACTCCTTGATATCTTTGTTCACATACAGTATGCACAGTTTGAAAGAACTGAACAGAAAGGTCACAAAGGTTGCAGATCCACCTGGCAGTCCCTTACCCAGTGCACACTCAGTTCTAATCTGCACACTCACAGTCACTCCTTAGTCTCCCACCCTGTGCACATTCAGCCTCGCATTCTTACAGTTTATGTGCACTTGTCTTGGTCACACTCTACAGTGTCACAGTGGATACTTGCACACTTTCACTTGAACCACTTTCTCTCTCACTTTACACACTCATCAGACTCCTCGATGTCTCCTTTTATATACAGTATACTTAGCAACTGTCTAGAATATCTAACTATGCACATGCACACACTTATATTGACCATTTTCTGTCACACTTTTCACACTCATCACACTTCTTGGAATCTCTGTTCATATACATGCCCATCGAAGTGAGAAGTGAGAAACACTGTCACACTAATCACCCTCCTCTGTTTCTTATGTCTACCTCAGTACTTCCAGCCACACTGTACACGTTCACACTCTGCACCTGGACAGTTCCATTTGGATTAATTCCTACCTCATTTAACACACTCAATCTATCTATCACACTATCAATCTATCTATCCATTTCAATCCCCCAGTCTCTCAATCAGCCACAATCATTCAAACTTTACTTGTTCAGCTACATTCATTCCTCACTCTCTCACTCTCCAAACACTCTGTCACCCTCTAGTCTTAGACACTTTATTCTTATAAACATAACAGCCTCTCTATCTCATAATAAACACTCATATTCTGAATCTGCACACTCAGTCACTCTCATTACAATTACCATGTACAAATTCTCCTGCACTCAGTCTCTCACTTAACGTTTCATACCATTCCAAAGTCTCCCAGTATACACACTCACACAGTCTATGTAGTTCACACTTTATCCCACATCTCAGTGTCACATACTATGTACTCAGTCGCGCTCCCCTGTCTCACAAATGCATCCTCAGACACATTTTCTCTTGCATAATCATGTCACACTTGTTGTAATACTTCTTATTCTATACAGTCACTCCTTCCCTGTGTGTCATTCTGTACACACTCATTCTCATTCTGGACTCCCAGTTACACTCCCTAATCTCATTATTTAAATTCTCCATCACACTTTCCTGACTCTTACTGCACTTTCTCATTCTATGCCTCTTACGTTTAACACTCCATAGTCCCTTAGTTGACTCTCCCTCCACATGCTCTTCCACAGTCTCCACACACCTCTTCAGTCCCTCAAGTCATACACCTTTGTCAACAGCCGATTTTCACTTGCATACTCGGTCACATTAGGTTGTTTTCCCTGACTGCACTCATTGACATTCTTAACATTTGAATCTCAATATCATACCTTTCTCACCATGTCACACTATTCAAAGTCTCCAGTCATAGTTTGGGTACTCATACACACGCTTCAGTAGATAATGTTCAGTCTGGATTTGCTTAGTCATAATTGTCACAGCCTGAAACTCTGCTCACTATTGCTTTGTGCTTGTGTTGTCTCTCAAATTGTGTACTCCTCCATTTCACTTGGCACACTGCCCTCACATTGTCAGTCTCACTCAGACATTTCTCAGTCTTGATGCACACACCTCTGCTCTTACACTTTTTCTTTTCACTTATGCATACAGCCCATTTATGCATACTTGCTCCCTCACACACATGCCTGTGTTTACACTTCATCCACAAATACCATATGCACATTCATCTACACTCCTTTAGGCGAGATGTATTTGGTGAAGTGGTTATCACACACGCTTCAGTTCCCACTCTGGTTAACAGCTACCTTATCTGGTTGGCCACTTTGAGGAGCCCAGGCGCATCTGTGGAGAGGGGCTCACTCCTATTTTTAAGGTCCTGGTTACACAATGGCAGCACACATAATAAGAGTGCTGCTCGCCACTTGATCCTTATCTCCAAATAAAACTGTCAAAGGTGATTGGGCCAGCGCTCCTCTCAAGCCTGGGCACTTTTGATGCTATTTGTGCCCCTTGCTACCTACCCTGAACAAGAATGTGCCAAATCCAAAAATAATACCGACAACAGATTTCCTTAAATATACCCGAGGAGCGGTGAGCTTAAGATACTTCATGTTTTGACCACTGCGCTTTGTGCCCAGTCTGCATCCTCCTGCCCTTTGTGCATGCCATTCTCTTCGTATGTGACCTCTGCATTAGTAGGACAGCCTGTAAGACAAACGTTTATTCTGACCTCTCAGGGAATCTCATATACAGTAGAAAAAGTTGCACAATCTTCATATCACTGCTTCTTGAGTCTGAAATTGGATGTGACGAGAGCCTTGCATATGATACAGCCATCCCTTAGCTAGTGCTATCACCTGGGGCAGTCTGGAAAGCCCAGGGCCATCTTGAGCATTGTGCTTCAGCCACACTTGCATCTGCCAGTGACACCTGAGTCAAAGACACATGCCACATGCAAGAAGTAAACTCCTCTCTACACTGCTGCTTTGTTGTGACCTGCATTGTGTCAGCATGGGTCCCAATTTAGTCTCAAGAAGTTTATTATCATGTGTACATACCAAAGTACAATGACATTTTTACTTGCATGTCTCCTCAGAACAGTTCACTAAAATACAATCTAAAAATTGATAAAATGTAATTCTTGTATTCCAGATTAATAGCCATAAAATAACATTTGCTTTGTTTACTGTTTGGTAATTAATTTCACAAGGTCATCAGGCAGTGCCAGTGCCCACAAACTGTTAGATGGAACAGCAGAGGCGCTGTAGCCACTCTAATACTGAACCTCTCTTTGACCATGGACTTTGCCAGCAGCCTCAGATTATCTGATGGAATGTGAATAGTGCTGGTGCCCGTTTAGTATTGAAAGCTTCATTTGGCTGTGGCCACTGTCAGGGTTCCAAAATCATCTGGAGTTTGAGAGGTGCACTTGGTGCCCAATCTGCATCTTCATACCATATGTTTTTGCCTTCTATTCACAATGCTGAAGCAAATCAAATAAAATCTTGTGAGCAATGAGCCATGCTCCAGCTGGTTAGTCAAGACAGAATTGAATACCACCATGCTGACTGCTGCTTTCTTATTTTGATTTTTCTTTTCCAGGTGCAGCCATGGTAGACATGCAGATGCCAATTTGGCCGGTGAGCTTTGGGCTTAATCCTATGGATTTGGCAGAATTGGATGAGCACTCCCACCAATTTGACCTCAAGCCCTACACAACCGTGGATTATGCCAGCATTTCCAGCCCACCATATGATGGAAGTCCCCCCCAGAGGATTGAACTGACAACTCTGGACTGCAAATATGACTGCAAAGTGCAGGACTACCAAAGTGTGTGAAGCCATTTTCTAACCAGGGGACAGCAGGGAAGGCAGTACGAGGACTCGTATGTCTTCCTGGCATCCTATAATTTAGGTGGGGAGGGAGGGGCTGCTGGACATGACAGACCACTCTTTAAAAGCTAACTTGCCCTGTATGTCTCTCTTTCTCTTCTAAAGACACAATAAAGCTTGAACCCCCATCTCCACCGCAATACTCAGAGAAGGGATTTCTCTACCCCAAACTGCTCGATGATCCCACCAGCTCCACGTTGTCAATTGAGTGCAGGGTATGTGGCGACAAGGCCTCAGGTTTCCATTACGGTGTCCATGCCTGTGAAGGATGCAAGGTGAGAATTTATTGTGCTCTCCAAAGGGGTCATTTTTGGCTTAGCTTGAACGTAAGAGATCATTAGGGTATTTTTTTGCATGAGTTAAAAAAGTCACTAATGAAATTTTTGCAAGGGGTGATTTTGCACCCTTTTGTTGTGTTCCTTTCCGTAAACTGCACTTCCTACGCTATGAACGGAATGAGCACCGTGAACTTCATGTGCTGTCTGTCACCTCTAACCACATCCTCCATCTTTCTGAATTTCTGAGACAACTGGTAGCGGCTGAGACTGGGAGTGCTGGGATTGCTAGTGCAGGTCATTTGTTCAAGGGGCTGTCACAATGAGCTGCTGACTTTTCTGTCTGTATAAAATTTAGGAAGGAAATGGTCTCAGACCAGAAGGCAGTCGGCAGATTGGTAGCCTAGTCAACGCTGCCAGTCTGACACCTACTGTACTTGTGCGGTTTCGTAGTGCAGCGGACTTTGTGGGCTGATGCAATAGACATGAATAGTTTGATCAGCTTCAAGCGCTGGAATGAAGTCATTGTCTGTTAGGTCATTTCCAATAACAGGGACTTAGAAAAAAAAAAAAGATAAAATTAAATTTCACTTATACAGTATATAGCATTATTGGTTATTAACCATGAATATCTACAAAAGAAACCAGCACTCTTCATGTTGAAGGTCTTTCTGTTGCATTTGTCTTCACACACTTCAGTTACCCAGTATAGATAAGTACAGGGGTCTCCATCTGTGCAGACTCCACTAAACAGTTCACAGTGGTTCACGGGGAGCTTTTCAATTCAACTCCCAGTCACCTGCCAGTTTTTTTTTCCAATTTCCAGAGTCTCCTTCTGGCTTAACAACAAATAGCCAGTTTCACAGACCCCAGATGGTTTCTGCTGTTTTCCTCACAGGGTTTCTTCCGCCGAACAATCCGCTTGAAGTTGGTTTATGACAGGTGTGATCTGCACTGTCGCATTCACAAGAAGAGTCGCAACAAGTGTCAGTACTGCAGGTTCCAGAAATGTCTCATGGTCGGCATGTCACATAATGGTAAGATATTTTAAGTTTGAATGCACTGAAGATTGCAGGTACATCATCAACCCAGGTCTAGTCAAAACTTGTAAGGGTTAATATCCAGGAATTGACCATAGAACATCTGTTGCAATGGATGTAGTAAGTACCTATGGAAGAAGCTTTGAATTAGCCACTTTGGTGGTTTGGGCAGTGCTGAAGTGACATGTATCTTCCTCTTCACCAGCTATTCGATTTGGTCGAATGCCTCAAGCTGAGAAAGAGAAGCTGTTAGCGGAGATCTCCAGTGATATTGAGCAGATGAATCCAGAGTGTGCAGACCTCAGGGCTTTGGCCAAGCACTTGTACGACTCATACCTCAAGTCCTTCTCTCTAACTAAAGCTAAGGCGAGAGCCATACTGACTGGAAAGACTGGAGAGAAAGCCGTGAGTAACCGTTAGTGATGCATCAAGTCTCAAGTATGACATGGCTGCTTTCAGCACTCTGCTAACTCTTCTTCAGTTTGGTTATGCAACATCCAGCCTTTTCTTCAACTTGTCCCAACCTGTATCTTCACTCTGCTGTTCACTCTAACACTCTGTCTAGTCTTTAGACCATTTTGTCTTGTGTTCACTCCTTAGATATTTCTGCATCTTCTTTTCCTTCATGTTTGCTAAAATCCCTTGGGTTTCACTTGCTGAAAGGTTATGTTGATACAAGGCCCACAGAGATGGACTTGCTTCTATAAACATGATGTAAATATTCATTTCTTTAACATTAATTATAAAATGGGGGCTCCTTAGCTAGACGGTGGTCATAGGAGGAAGCATCTAAGACTGAATTTTCACAAACATTAGGCAGCTCTTCTTCACACAGACACAGATGTGTGATATAAGTTAATAAGTATAATGGTAGACAGTAGTACTAAGGCAATCTTTAAATATCCACTTGATTATATTTTGCAGAAGTTAACAACTGACAACCTAGATTGGGCAAAATTGCTTGTTCTCCTCTATCCTGTTAAGTTCTGATAACATGCAAATATATTGATTCAATCATGTAGCACATCTCATTGCTACTCCTGGTGTTAACTTCCAAAATGTTTTTAAAAATCTAAGTCAAAATTTGCCTTTTTCAGTAAATCCACAAAAAAAGTCAACCTAACACTGTCAGCACTTGTAAATTGATTAGCATTTAGAAATTAAACCACCATTTTTTGTATCTTCTAATGAAAAACTACCAAACAGCTTTAGACAAAGGAACTTCACTTAAACCAGAAATAAAAATAGTTAACAGATAACCATAGTGGTTTAGCAATACTTCACATTCTTTTAAAACTGGAACACTGTAAACATGACTGCAGATGGAAAGTAACAAAATGGCAAGTTTGCTAGTCTACTTGTGCTAATAGCATTCAATAGTACAGAAAAACCTGTTGACTTTGTTTATATTGTTGTTTCAGACTAATATAATAAAGTAACATAAAATAAAATAACATAAAAACAATCCTTACATTTTTAGTTAAAGATAAATGGATGCATTAACCAGATTTACCCAGGATAGGTCCAACTACCATTTAATGGTAAAGAAAAGCCTTTCATTTTGTTTGCACTGATTATTGATCTAAGCTAATTAAATAATATAAAACAACCCTTGCTTTATTTGAAGAAGTTAATTAAAATAAATTAATCTGATTATTCAAAGACAGAGCCTACTTCCATTTTAGTATCAGTGAATTAAACAAGTAGAAAATGAATAGGTCTTTTACTAACGAGGTTCATCAAATTATTCACCCCACATAAATCATGTTGGTAACAGTAAATTTCATCTGTTAGGCAAAACCTAATGCTTGTCCCTAAGATTCCATTTCAAATATTTTGCTAAAAATTCCCTTGCTGTTGTTTAATACTTGTTTGACACCTTTATCCAAGGTAACTTACAACATCTGAGATGTAATTGGTTATATTTACTTTGTTTTTTGAGTTGAACCACAGGCAGGTGAAGTGACTCGCTCACGGTCACCGTGTCAGTAGCAGGATTTAAACCCACAACCTCAGGGTTGGAGGACCAAACCTGTAACTTATATACACCACCATCCTTATTTACTTTTTGTTTTAAAGCCTGTTTCGAAATTAGCAGAGCGCACCCCATCCTGGGTTTGTTCTTGTGTTTTGATTCTGTATCTAGTGAGCCCCCCCGCATCCATAAAATTAGTTGAAGCAGTGAGAGTAAATGGTTGGATATTATTAGGTGTTTCCTTCTGTCTAAACAAAGCTCTTCTTAATTACTCAAAAAATGACATCTAAATCATAATTTAATTTAAATATACTTGTATACAGCACACTCCAGCCTCTAAATGCTGCTTCTGATATAATCAATCACACTATTTTATTGCAGACATTTGAAAATTGTATGGGATGTCAAACATGTTTATATGTTCTTTCATTCATATTCTGGACCCAGTTACTACAGTTCATGGTAATGGACAGTCAGAACTCTTATTTGCACATTGAGAAGATTAATAGTTTCAAGTAAGCGGTACTATGTCCTTCTGTCTGTCCATCAGTCTTTTTCAGACCTGCACATTCCAGTTACAGTGCTGCAGGGAGACAAAGCCATTCCAGGCATTAATGAACCCTGGTCAGGGCTAACCCCAGTACACAGCACAGTGTCCTCTCACCCCACACTCATCCATACTAGGCTAATTCAGTCACCTGTCAGCCTAAAATTCTTCTAGTCTTTAGAGAAAACAGCGGTTCTTCTAGTAGGTGTCAATTCCACACCTAATGGTGCAGTTCTGTCATCTGTTAATTCAGAGGACTTAGTCTGGTGGGTGTTTAGGTTTTTATTTTTGTCTTTCCTTTAATATATCAACTCACTTTAAAACATTTGATGTACTATTATTCATAACACCTATTCAATTTATTTTTATGTAGCACACTGCCAATTTTAAGCCCAGGGTGCTGTACACTTTTATAGCTATTTTATTGCTAAAATAATTTACAAACTAACATGCAAAACAACATAGTTCTGAGCACAAAGCACCAAACCTTTATAGATGTTTCACAGCTAAGTTGACTTTGGGATGGCTGCTGGCACAGTGGTTAGTACTGTTGTTTCACTGCTCCAGAGTGGCCTTCACTTTCCAGACACTCTCTGTGTGGAGTTTGTACATTCTTAACGTGTCTGTGTGGATTTTTCTCCCACATCCCAAGGACATGCAATTCAGGTCACTTGAACACAATGTGTGAATGATTGTGAGTGAACCATTTAATGAACTGGCAACCAGTCCAGGTGGCTCCTACTTTGAACCCAGTGCTGCCAGGATAGACTCTGGCCCAGGCCCTTGAAATGAATCAAGCAGGTATGAAGGATGGATGGATGGATAAATAAAATGATTATTTTTACCATGAAGTACATTTGCTTCATTCAGAACTGCTCACATTGATATTTGTTTTGAGAATGTTCAAATCCTTCTTCTACAAGGGTGAATAATAAATTCAACAGCAGTAATCCTACCGTGAACACCAAGTTTGAAATTATAACTCCTTTCCTTTTGGTTTCCACTTCTTAGTTAAAAATATATAGTCTTGAAAATGTCTTAGACACCCTTTGCATTACTGAAATCGACATACACAAGCTCAAGTCATCATATCTGCGGTGGGTTGGCACCTTGCCCGGGATTGGTTCCTGCCTTGTGCCCTGTGTTGGCTGGGATTGGCTCCAGCAGACCCCCGTGATCCTGTGTTCGGATTCAGCGGGTTGGGAAATGGATGGAAGTCATCATATAATTCCAAATATTAAACAAAATGATACATAGCGATAAGGTATATTGATGAAGGGCCCTGTCCTCTCAATGTGCCGATACCCGTGATTAATGTCTCTTCCACCTGTGTGCTTTAAATGAGGCAGCAAACCCATTTCCTTGAGTAGAGGCTTCATGAAGTCTGATCTGAATTGGATTTTCTCTGATATTTTCCACGTCACAGACATCCCCTTGACAATGGGTTATGAATTGTTAGGGCATTGTAAGTAACGTGGCTTATGTCAGTCATTCTTTATATGCAATGCAAATACTGTGGCTGCACAACGATTGATCTTCCTCTAAAATTTGTCCCATGCTCAAGTTTGGTTTTCCACATTTCTGTCACCGCTAAACGTTTGGGCTGTAAATCTGTAGCCTTTAGTTTTAGCTGTATATTGGCTCGAGAGTGATTTCAGTTCTGTGTTGCTTGATAGTTTTTGTGTTTAGTGTTCTGTTCAGTAATGTGGCCCACATAAAAATATGAAGGGTACTATAGACAAAGGAAATGTTCATTACTGTTTCACTCACCTCTGCCCTAGCTAAACAATGAGCACTTCATGGTTTTGAGGAGGCACATTTAGATGCAGGGCACTGTTTCCTGCCTTACCGCTGCCAAGGGCCCCTTCAAATACATTAAACAGGTTTAAAAATTTTATGTGATGTTACATTTAACTGCAAGTCATATGTACATCCTATGTAATCCAACATTTTGATTCTAAATCTCATTCCTGGTCTTTATGGGGTTTGTTTGTTCTTCCCATGTCTGTGTGGGGTTTTCTTAGTTTTTTGTCCTACATCCCCAAAGACCTGCATTAGCTTAATTCTTAATTCTAACCTATGGGGCGTGGGTGTATCAATGGATCCTACAAAGAGATAGGCTTGACCTTCTGTAACCTGCATCTGGATTTGGGAATCTTACATTAATTTAACTGCACAGTGGCCCTGTAGGCTGCATGCTTTGCCAAGTCTTGTCATGCCACACGTGTCTGTGCCTGCTCATTTAGCATTATAACGAAGCTGGCGATGGTCCTCACAACTCATGCTTGTACTCTCCTCTTCTTTTTCAGCCTTTTGTCATCTATGATATGAACTCACTGATGACTGGTCAACAGTTTGTCAGTTACAAGCAAAATTCAGTCCCAGGTCAGGGGCAAGAACAAAACAAGGAAGTGGAGATCCAACTATTCCAGCGCTGTCAGTTTCGTTCTGTAGAGGCAGTCAGAGAAATCACAGAGTTTGCCAAAAGCATTCCGGGTTTCATCGGCTTGGACCTCAATGACCAGGTGACTCTGCTGAAGTACGGCGTGCACGAGGTCATCTTCAGCACGTTGGCCTCACTGATGAATAAGGATGGGGTCCTCATCTCTGACGGTCAGGGTTTCATGACTCGTGAGTTCCTCAAGAGCCTACGCAAGCCATTCTGTGAGCTCATGGAGCCCAAGTTTGAATTTTCTGTCAAGTTCAACTCCTTGGAGCTGGATGACAGTGACCTGGCTGTCTTTATAGCCGTGATTATTCTCAGTGGAGGTAAGGGTCTACAGCAAGCATACTGAAATGCTGTCTTTTTAACTGGGAGTGGAATGTGCATCTGGTGTATGGCTAGGAGCAAATCAAAAGTGTCTTCATTGTGTCTGTCATCTACATGCTTTGTGTGAAAGATGGCATGGGTGTGCCTGAGATGTGTTGACATAATGGGTGCTACTAATGCACAACATTCCCTCTTGTTCGTAGCAGATGAAACAGATGCATGTGTACAGAAAAATGTAATTCATAAAGTGAGCATTGCTAGTTCAGATCTCTCTCTGCTGGTCTTGGTAGATTACCCAGGTCTTGTGAAGCAGGAGGGTGGAACTGGCATGAGAAATATTCCAACCACTTATGTGTCCACTCTGTTCCTAGCACATCACCACATCACGATGTAAGGAAGGGTAGGGCTGTGAGTGTTGACATCCTGGACCCTACTAATTCACAGCTCTTTGGCTGTTCTTGGCAGATCAGCCGGGTCTGGGGACATGAGGCTGTCATTGGCATAGCGAGCATTGCTAACACTCAACTTTCCTTGCTGCTCTTGGCAGATCGCCCAGGTCTTGTAAATGTGAAGCCCATTGAGGACCTACAAGACAACATGCTGCAAGCCCTGGAGCTGCAGTTGAAGATGAACCACCCTGATGCACCCCACCTCTTCGCCAAACTGCTGCAGAAAATGACGGACCTGCGGCAGATTGTGACTGAGCATGTGCAGCTTCTGCAGCTGCTCAAGAAAACTGAACTGGAAATGAACATTCACCCACTGCTCCAGGAGATCATGAAGGACCTGTACTAGGCAAATGCATCAAGACCACCCACCAACCCACTAATTCAGCTGCCTTGGCTTCTTTTTTTACACATTGCACTGTCATCATGTGGGAAACTGTGAAAGCTGAACAACGTTTTTATACACAAGCAGAACCTTCTTTTACTCTACACATCCCACTTGAATTAGAACTTGAACAAAACGTGAAATGGCGCAAATCACCAAATAATTTATCTTTCCTGTGGTTTTTATACATATTTTATGTGCAAATTAAATGAGCTCACCTGGTGACCTTGCATCCTTGTCTTTATTTATTCTCACAACTCCATTGACATCATGTGCTGCTGGGTTAGGCTCTGAATTGGACTGGACGTGTTTAAGAGTGCTATGTTATGTTATTTCTGGACACATTCAGAGTGCAATATAGTTAAAATAAACCACTAAACACTGGACATTTATGCAGATAATCTATTATTATTACTGTTGATGTTACTTTATATTTGGTAGATGCTTTTACACAAATTGGCTTACAAAAATTGGATACATAACTTTTGACTCCACGTATGCAATGTAAGTAGTGGTTCAAATCAATTATTCAGGGTCATTCAGTGAGTGGGAGGCAGGAACTGACCTGGAGTCCAGTATCCTGACCACTGTTTTAAGATATGTCTTTCAGGTTCTGCTTTTAAATGATAGTAACGGACGTAAATGGTAATGTAACAGAAAAGAAAAAAAAACAGGAAAAAAATCACATTAGGGCAATCCCTAAATATTCTCAAAATTCACATAAATACACACAAATTTACTCATGCAAGCAAAATACACATTCAGACCAATCGGGATTCAGTTTCTCAATTTTGTCAAAACATATATAAACCAGTGTAGCAAACATTTACTCACAAATATGCACACAGATACAAGAAACAAAAACACTAATGCAAATGAACACAAAAGACACTTATTTACAAAGATACAAATCAAAATACTGCAGCATCCTTGTGGAAATGTCCACACCCAAATGTACAATCCGTGAATTCATTGCCTAATCCACATTACCTAGTTCGATGTCAGAGGGGCCAAATCAACTTTGAGCACAAGGTAGGACAGGACTCATACAGTCTGGCACAGGGCACACATGTCTGCAGTCACCCTGCATGTGCTTGGGGATGAGGAAGGAAATTTGGAAAACCCGTCAAAGAATCATGGAGACACAGAGACAACATGCAAACTCCACAGAGGCAGTGGAGCTGTGAGGCTCAATGCTCACACACACATACATGAACAGTGGAAAATATCAGAAATGGTCACTTTCATACAAACACATAGATATTGATCTACTCCATCCAATTCAAGGTTGCTGGGCCAGAGTCTGTCCCTTGAACATTTTCAGATCACACCTGTACAAAAATATGCATCTAATAACCACAGAAATTAACACATGTGCAGAAATATATACAAATAAACATACACAGGAAAACAGAAAATAATTCAGTTTATCCATCCATCCATTTTCCAACCCGCTGAATCCGAACACAGGGTCACGGGGTCTGCTGGAGCCAATCCCAGCCAACACAGGGCACAAGGCAGGGAACCAATCCCGGGCAGGGTGCCAACCCACCACAGGACACACACAAACACACCCACACACCAAGCACACACTAGGGCCAAGTTAGAATCGCCAATCCACCTAACCTGCATATCTTTGGACTGTGGGAGGAAACCGGAGCGCCCGGAGGAAACCCACGCAGACACGGGGAGAACATGCAAACTCCACGCAGGGAGGACCCGGGAAGTGAACCCAGGTCTCCAGGTCTCCCACCTGCGAGGCAGCAGCGCTACCCACTGCGCCACCATGCCGCCCATAATTCAGTTTATGCAAAAAATAAATGCAAACACAAACATTTTCAAGCATGCATTCTCATAAATATATACACAGTTGTATGCACTGTTAAAAAAAGAGGGGGGCCTCCACTCAAACAATGGCTGCATTTTCAAAATGTCTGTGAATGTATGCATGTTTGTAAAACAGGAACTAAAAATTAAACTCAAAGGAGAATGCCATTTCTTTAACAAGTATCCAAACATGCTGAAACAAACACAAGAGGAGTTGCACAGTAACAAAATCCACCTTTGTGTAAGACTCTTTTTAAAAGTAGTAATACAAAGTTGAACAAACAGAGAAAAAACTGAAAACAGAAACAAGCCAACTTGTAAACACACAAAACTTATGAGCAGTGCGGCTACACACAGCAAAATACAAAACATAACTGCCATGCACATGGATAAACATGAAAACACAGCAACAAATACACACAGACAGGCACAACAAACACATTGCCGTGCTGATGTATACTCACAAAAGGAAAACTGTTCACTTTAAGACAGTGATATGACACACGCTGATACAGAAAACCATTCCAATGTGCACATTCAAAACAAAGCAGTGTGCAGACACAAAAGCAAATGAAGAGAAGGTGACTGTGATCATCCACTGTCATAACAGATGAGCTACCTCTACTCAGAATAATGTCAAGGAGGCCAAGATATGCAAAAGTATCGAATATATGAAATACAAAATTACAAGAGAGGAAGGAAAGAGCAAAGACCAAATAAATTAATAAGATTATTAAACAACCAGTCATACAGCTCCTCCTAGCCTACCTATGCAGGTGCTGAACTCACCCCTTTTCTGATTTTAAAACACTCAAAAGAAGTTCCATATCTCACCTCTCACCACTCAATCTCTGTCTTCCTCCTCGCCTATGGACTCATTAGATTTGTGCTTTACGCCTTGTCTCAGGGTCAGGGGCTGTGATCATTTTTAATAAGGATTACTTTGAGCAGCCCCTAGTGCCCCAACCGTTTTTTAAAGAGAGCCATGATTTCTCACTGCCTGACCTCCTGATCTGTGTTCTCCTGAGTGAAACAAATTCTGCTTTGTTGGCCTAGGTGCCCTTAAACTTTGCTTCAGCGCGCTCCACGGCTTTACTTTCTCTGCAGAAAGGTTTAAGTACCCATGACACCTGCTGGATGGCCTTTTCTTTAGTGTCCTAGAAAAGCAGTTCTTCTTTCCTGCCAAGTCACACTCCTTTCTTTCTTCATCAAGGTGGACTATTCAGAAGATGCATGCATATACTAAGCATATCATTTCTGGCAGTGCCCTATCTTCCCCACTGTTATGACAAAATGCATTTCAATCCAAATGTGTACTATACTTTTGCACCATTGACACCTTTTCTTGTCCACCGTTGCTCTGAACGCCCAAAATTCACCAAAAACATATTGTGGGGGTCCAAAGCCAGGCAACAAGGCAGTTAGTAATATGGACGCTGTGCTTTGCATCAGGTGACAAGCAGCCAAACTGACTTTCTGCAAACACCCCATAGAACTGGCACGACCTGTTTGGCTGCAGGAGCATGGCGTCTGGCGGCAGCACTTCCCCCACCTCGCCTCTCCTGTTGTAATGTGCGTGTACGTGTTGCAGAGGAACAGATAAGCTGCATTACAAAAGCCAGTGCAGGTTTGTCAATGACAGCTGTCCCAATCCAGCCATTGTGGTCATTATCGGCAGTAACAGAGGGCAGGTGAGGCTAGAGCAGTCATAATCACAAGTACCGGGTGGGGGTGGGCCTGAGAGGAGGCTGAACAAGTCCTTGGCACCTTTGCATTATTCTGAGGATCGCTGTTGTGCAAGCCTTAAGGGCGCTGGGGATCCTAAAGAACTCAACTTGACCAGCATATCTGCATGTGCCGTTCTAACTCACACTCTGGCAGGGGTGGGAAAAGGAAAGTCACCATGCGATTGGCTGATGTCAAGATTGCCTCCAGTTGGCAGATGACCATGCTGGATGCAGGCCTGCTGTTGCAGATTTGTGCCGTCTCAGCAGAAGTGCGTTGCGTTTGCAAATCCTCCGGTGGCTACCTCCTGCCAGAATGTAAAACAAAAGCAGCTGGAGAGGTGAAGCTGGCAAAAATGGGCACTTTCTGAGGTGACCCTTACCAAGAGCTCATGCCCGAGCCCAATCCTGCAGTCACTGTGACTGGGCCCGATTCTAGATTTTGCAGCAAAGTGTGGTGACTCAACAGGGAGCACTTGCCTCTATGGTCAGAGCTGAATTGTGCATCAAACTACTCACAAAATGCATGGACATCCAAGGTGGCATCAGTTCCCAGGGATTGGTAATGTGTCAATTAACTAACACTGCTGATATAAAGAAACTCCGCTCTACGGAGAAACATTATATAGTACCTTTCATAGAAGCTCTTTACATTTATTATGTCCAAGGTGCTGAAATGACTTGGGTTCAAGGCGGCACAGTGCCCACTGAAAAGTTTGTACTCTCACTTACCAGACTGCCATGGAACTCAGACCCAAAGACACTTTTCTCACTCATCTGTAAAGCATGTCAGAGACAACCACACATGTGACATGTTTGGCACCCATCCACACATACTCTGAGCCCGCTCATATCTCATTGACTTGGATTTGGGGCTCCTCTTTCTGCTTAGACCCTTTTTGTCAAAGGCAGGAGTACTCTTCTGGGCAGGTCAATTGAGAAGAGATGCCAGTTGGACAAGGGCACATGTCTACAGTTCACAGCATTAGCATTCACTGTGTCCATTTCACACATGACAATCTCAGCACCATCCTGCACGGTCAAAGCAATGGGACTAGCGTGCTCTACGGCACTCTGGAATACCTCACCACCAAAACATAAGGACATGTGACCAGTGGTGGCCAAAATGGGAGTAGGCTAGCAGTGATGTGCTATCTGTTTTGATGGAAAAAATATTTTTACTGCCTCACCGCCAAATATGCCTAACCAAGCATCACCTTGCACTCACATTTTCCTTCCTCTCTCTAAGCAGAGATGACACCTGGCTGACAGGATTAAACTGTTGACACGTGTTTGTCAAAACTAATTACAAAGGTGGCATGTTTAACCACACAATGATGTAGCTGACTCTTGCCACACTCCCACTGTGCCATCATAGCCAGTGATTTTATAGGTACATAACCATGTAGCTGACTTTATGAAGAACAACATACCAGCTAGAAAGGCTCTGTCACAAATAGCCTAAATGTCAAAGGCCTGTCCCATCCTCAACACAGTTGATGTAGGTTCCCCAAACCAGTTAAACTATGAGCTTCCAGCTAGGAATGTTACACAGTTCAGAAGAAGGCAATTTGGGTTAAGGAGTTGTCCATTCAGTAGCTATTTCTGAAACATTCCACAGCTAGGTTAGGTTGTGCAGCAATGGATGTCCTGTTCAGCTGAAACTTCAAAGCTGCATTCTGCTTCAGGGTCACACCAATACACAGCAAAGGTCACCATACTGCCTCGGTGCAATGCAGGTTGAGCTGCATGTGCGCTTCAGTCAAGGCCCGTGGTTAAAATGTTGAATTTTTAACATTAAAACTAAATTGAAAATACAATGTATTGCTGTTAGGCAAATCGCTTCACATGCTCGCCAACTAAAGATGCACGTCCGCCGTTTCATTTGTATAGCACGGCATAACGTTTAGAAGACACATTTGCAGAAATGGATAGAGTTGGGTCAAAGCGATTTCCAAGAAGAAAAATGAAAAGGATGTTAGACATACAACGTCCTAACAGCCCACACCTTATATTTATATTTTCCTTTTCGCTTCGGAAATACTTTTTACCTCATTTACTTGCATCACTTTTTACGCTTTCAAACTGAAAACTAAGTTACGTCTCCTTATGAAAGAGAAAAAAAAAACAATAAAATGAAGGAAATTGTGGGTAAGCAAGAAAAATATACAGAACATTCTTTTATAAAAAAGACGTTAAAACTATTAGTGTTTATCGCCGATTTTCATATCACAGTAACAGGTAGTCTGCAGTTTGCGTTTTCCCCGTGTCTCCGTGAGTTCTCCTCCAGGTCCTCCCCAAAGTTCATGTTCGGTTCCATAGGGTCCGAAAGTGTGTGCGCGGGCCGGACTCGCGTCCTGTCCAAGATGTTTCATACTTTGCTCCCAGTGAAACCTTCTTGAAAGCGACACTGACATGTGGTTATTGCACTAGCAATGGACTAGCGTCCCATGCAGGGTCGGTTCCGTGGGCATGGTTTCTGGTCCCCAAGACCAGTGAGACGTCCAAGTTATGATAATTGTCTGGGAGTCACATGGACTTCAACAAAGTGAAATCTCAACTTGATTCGCGACTAAAGCTCGCCACCTAGTGGCCTACACGATGTAAACGTCAATGTATTCAATCCGTTCATTTTATTCGTCAGTTTGTTCCAAATACGAACTTAACCGGCGGCGTCAGGCACAAGTATACGTTTACAGGTTTATACGGCCAGTGATGTTACGCCTACAGACTACAGTTAAATTCTTCATTTCAGGTTCTAATCAAAATGCGACACTTCGCCAAGTGAGTATGTCACGACGCGGATCCAAAGGGGCTCACCGCGCACCAACTCCAAGCCATGTGTGCTAGTTTATAGCCATCAACCGTACCCACGGAGAGACAGGTCCATGGCCGGATTAAGGTGGATGCTATTGATGCTGCAGCATTAGGCCCATTCCTCAAATAGGCCCAGATGAAAACAGACGAGAATTTTCCGGAAGCTGAACAGTTTTCCTTTGCTATATTAACTTCAAAATAATTCTTAGAATGAAATTTGGAGTCCGACTTTCGGACGCCTAGACACAGCGTTACTTATTATACAGTTACTTAATCCTAGCCTTAAAGACTGAAGAACAGTCAAACTACTAAGCACTGTTGTAAGTCGCTCTGGATAAGAGCGTCTGCTAAATGTTGTAAATGTAAATGTAAGTTACTATTGTTCTTTGCGCTGTGACGTAACTGTAACGTCGTTGTGTTTATTGTTAACCGAAGATTTCAAGTTAATGCTATCAATTTTACGTTAAACAGTTTACTTAGTAATTTAGCTGCGTTTTTTGCAATATCTTGGGGATTCTTGCCACTTTATTATTGTTCGGTGAGTGCCACGTAGTAAATTTTTCACCTTGAAATTTAGTTGTACAGGAAAAATCGATGGCTATTTAAATGGTTATCTGTAAAGGTAAAACTAAAAGCCGGCCCGCGATGGATGTTTAGAATTTTTGAAATCCTCGACAGGATTCTGGTCTATTATGAAATTAAAATCGTGGACATATTTTTACCCTCAAGAGCTTGAACTGAGTCACTTTGACCTAATGTCTTTGCAAATTCATTTTTTATGACTCTGTTTCGTAAGAGAATTGCGAAATTTTGTGTATTTCGTTGTTAGGTTTTCACGTGACGTCACTTTGTGATATCTCCGGCGAGCGGAGCTTCTCAAAGTTGGGAATAGTCAAAGGTGAGCTGCGGTCCTCAGTGGGGCAGGAAAGGCTAAGCATGTTGACGCTTATGAGCATTGAACATGAGCTGCTGCGCAGCCGCCTTGACTTCACTGACACGATCGAAGAATCCGCGCTTGCTAAGCCTCGAAAAACAGCAATGTAAGTAAGCAGCACTAGCGCAGTAGTTAGGGTGACAATATGTCAAGGTTAAGTTGATCTGGTTTAGCCTTTTCTGCATTAAGTGCACTTTTCAGACAGTTGTTATTGAATGTTGATGTTACATAGTTTGATGTTAATCTCGAGTTGTTACGATACTACGTCGTTATTATTATTCATGTTCAATAAAGGCTGGCTGGTTGCGTAGCAAGCAATTAAGGCTCCATGGTCGGTCAGAGAGCGCATGTACGGTGAGTGTCGAATGCACATGCACCAATGCCGAGAAAAAATAGGCCATTTTTTGCGCTGCAGCATCAGGCCCAATTTCGTCTTAATCTGGCCCTGGACAAATCTGAGGGTGCCGCACCACCATCTGCCCTGCACTAAATGAGTGTTTCCCAGACTCACTCATCTGTGTCTACAGCTTTTCTATTAGTTGTCTATTGTCTGCTAGTTTTCATTGCAAATAATGTATGGATTCTCTGCTCTTTACATGGTTGTTTTTGGTAGCTTTCTATCCTTAAAATTACTTTTTACTATTGCCACACCACATGGAATCCTGTTTCTGGAATGTTTTTAAGAATGTCCCTGCATATTAAATTTTATTTATATCTTGTATGTAACAAATAAAATATGATTTGCTTTGATTTGTTTACAGTTTTGCAAAGCTTTCTGTTTTTATACACACCCTGCCACTGGCTCTAAAGCTGCTCATTTGTATGATTGGATGCTGGCTAATACTATAGGTGACTCATCTTTAGCTGATGTAACTTATTAGTGCCATTACAGTATTAACTAGGGGCCAATTTCACTCTTTAATTTCTGCCAAATTTCCTTTGGTTTCTCCAAAACGTTCTCAGGTGCTGTAAATGTGATCATTTATTGTGTGGTACTTACGTTTTGCTCATCACCTGCTGTCTGGTAACAATTGTTTATTTCTTTCATGAGTACTGTACCTGCAGACAATACTATGTCTGCCCATCTGCCCTCCAGTGCTTTGTAGGGCAGCTGTAGAAGCATGGTGTCTGCCTTGCACCAGTACTGTCAAGATAAATTCTAACCCTGACACGTTCAGTTAAATAAAGGTGGATATTTTATAGAATTAGCACTCCTTCATTGCATCCCTAATTTTCTATGATGTGGTGTGCTGGGCTGGTTACATTATGTCAAGAGGGGCTCCCCAAACCAACAAGCTAAATAGAAAGGCAGGCTAAAGTTATGGTGAGATGCTCTCAGCCCCCTGCAAGTAGTAGTGGAGGATAAAATGAAGACAAAACTGATTATGACATGTGCCATATGTCCTCTGTTTGACACACTAACATTTATTCATTTTAGCCAACAAATTATTCATCAGTAGTGTGTCAAGAAATGCTATTGGGGCTCCATTATACCAACAGCTATACGCCTTTATAATGCCTCATTGACAGACTCACAGACACACTATGCGACTCTTCAATTCCACCTGGAGGAGTAAACGTTAACATTATAGATAGTTACTGTTTGTTATACCTGCATTTTTATCACTCTTTAATTTAATTTGGTTTTTTATCAGTATGCTGCTGCTGGAGTATGTGAATTCCCCCTTGGGGATTAATAAAGTATCTATCTATCTATCTATCTATCTATCTATCTATCTATCTATCTATCTATCTATCTATCTATCTATCTATCTATCTATCTATCATTGGGACTGCTTACTTATCATTACCCAAGTCAGAGGTTTTCATCCTTTTTGTAATTCTTGTGTGTGTTTGAAGGTGTTTTTGATGTTGTTTGTTATAATATTTCTTGAGCTTCTGTAAAAGCTTGAATCCCCACTTGGAACAAACAAAGTACTATCTACCTATTTATCTGTCTCTTTTATTGTGTAAACATGCTCATGAAAGTTATTTTAACACCTAAGTTTCTTTAATATTGGTGGACAAGTTAACACTGGAAATGACAAATTTATTAGTCTTGATGTACAGTACATCCTTATTTAACATTCACTTAATTCTCATCACAGACAACAAGAACTGAGGTTGGCTACCTCAGCTTCAAAATCTGAGCAATGGTCTAGGCTAACTACCTCAGTTTCAATACATTAGCAATAGCAAGGAGTCACTCCGCACATGAACTGCACATCTGTCGGGATGCCAATCTCCTTCAACACCTCAATCGCTACCCCTAAAAGTGCTACATTTTCAAACTACCATAGCAAAGACAGAAGCCGCCTTAAGGGCTAGGCTTCTGCCAGGGATTCACAGATAATTTACTTTTGGAAGGACTGCACAGATCAAACAGAACAAGCACAGCTCAAACCTGAACAAACATGTAAGACATTCTCCAACAAGACCAGAAGAACCTCACGCCAGGTCATGTTTATCCTTTAGTTTCCAGATTGTTTCCTTTGAAAAAGTTGAACAAATAGCAGATAATATTCATCAACTAGGGGCCTCTGCCCCCTGCTCTCTTCACTCGCCCACCCCCTGGGTTTGGTTAACCAGATATACAATTTTAAGAGATTGTTATTTTCATATAATTACATATGCATTTTCAATTGTTACATATGCATTATTTTCACTTTTACTTTAAAACTTTAGTAAAAACAATATTTGGAATGAACTTTTCTTCAAAATCACATTGAATTTTGATTCTGTATTTGGACTAACATTGTGACAACGCAACAACTGCCTGTGAGTGAATATCATTTCTTTCTCTCTAATAAATAAAATTTTTCGAATGTTTGTCCATGCTCTTTCTTCTTCACTTAGCATCTAGAATGTATAAAATTATAGTCCTGATAAAATTTACAAGAGCTGTGAGTGCAGGAAGTGTGTCTGAGAAAAGCATTCACATGACTGAGGTTAGATAGATAGATAGATAGATAGATGACCGTGGTCTTGTTTGAAAATAGTTGTAAGTAGGGCGTGACTTGAAAGAATCTTGTTAAAAGTCTCTGTCTCATGGGACTTCATACCGCACCAACTTTTTAATTCTCGCTGGCGACACGAATTAGATGATCTACAAGTCTCCGAACTTAAATCTGAACAATATATTCAATCTCTTTTCGCTGTTCCATTATTTCAGTTATTTCACCGAGTAATAATATCTGTTTGTTTGTGCTAATGCGATCTTTACTGTCCGTTTTTTGAGACTTTGGAATTTTCATACTTCCCTTATCTCTAACCTGCTCTGCATGTGTACCACACCAACATTTTTGAATTCTTTACGCCATTCTACTTTGTCATCTACTCTTTGTCCTTTATTTCCAGCCCCAGGCGTGGATAAATCTCTTGGCTCAAAGACTCGTCTCGCCGGACATATAAGTGTCTCTCCGAGAAAATCACGTTTCGTCTCCTTCCAAGATTTTTTTTATAATAGAGAGATTTGGGCATATGATATCAATAAAGACGGCAAGTTCCAGCAAAATAATGTTCAAACTTTAATTTAATCATTAGTTATGTTTATTTGCAGAGAAAACAGGCAGAAATGTTAGAAATCATAAGTAAAAGAAAACATACAACCTGAATGATTCAAAACAAGGACTGTATAGCCAGGTAAGGGATATCTGTGTAAATTAAAGAGTTCTTCTTTTAATTCCAACAAAGGCATTCTTTAAATGTAAGTGACATTATAAAAACTTACTGTTCTTCTCCATTGGGGAGTATTTTTATTTTGTTGGTGGCTCTGTACATTCAATTTCTGACAGCATGATGTTTTGGTGAATCCTTCAGAAATACCTATGCCCTTTCCCTTTCTCATACAAAACACTGTGTTTCACATTTCTCATATCAAAAGCCATATGTCATCTGCCTCTCTCACAATCTGTATAGCATCTTCATCAAGTCAATAGAGGTGCCTTTACTTATGATGTGGCTTAATGGCTATTTTTAATAAGTATTTTCAGTCGAAAGTCAGATGACTGAGAATTTCCTTTGGTTTTTCTACTTGTCAGCTTGAAGTTATTTTAAATTAATTATGAGATACAAGTTAAAAAACAAAATTCACATGAGCCCCTATTACACATCTTCTTAAAAGCATGTACACACTAGTTAGTTTATCTGAGCTTAAACATAAGCAATTTAATAAATAATAACACATTTTGTTGACATTTGTTTATATTTACATTTTAAGCAGCACTCTTATCTGTTTGATTACCTCCCAGAATTGTTATTCCCATCAATTTGTTTAGCTGATAGTTCAAATGAAGAACGTATCTAAACTGGCACCCTCTTATAAAGATGTCTCAAACTTGTCCCACAACGTCTTCTAATATGTTTACATCTAAACCTTTGTAAGGCCATCCTTTCTGTCTCATGTAGGAAGTCAACTTCTGCAGCAGCTCTCCTCCCCTGACAGCATGATGTTTGGATTTGTTTCTCCAAACCTTTTTGCTAAATTCATGTTTAAATACACACAATTCCCTTATGAGCTCCATAATATAGCTAAAGTCTTGGTCACACAGTTTATTCACTTAAAAGCTAAATCTTATCCAAATTATACTAATACAAAAACAAGTTAAATGTTACAAATCTTATTTAATAAACTGAAAAAAATAAATCTTTATATTTCATTACACTTTCTAGATCTGAAAGTTGTGTATGTTAGATGAGTAAGTGAATCTATCTATATGGGTTTGGTATAGTAAATGTATGCATGAACATGAGAGTGCCATGCAATGAATGATATTGTCTTCACTAGGACTGATTTCAGCCTTGCTGCCTGCTTGCTATGAAAACATCCACACCTCAAAACCTATTCATGAAATAAGAGGATTTAAAAAATTGATGGATGATTACAGGTCACTTTTAATGGAGTTGGTCTTTTTATCAAAGATTTATAAACAATTAATGCTGTCTTCGTATATACAGTTTAACTCCTGAGGGCATTCGATATTTTACAAATAAGAGACACAGTTTGGTTCAAGAAGCACACATTGAACTTGAAAAGCTATCATATTCAAATAGTTCTATATAAATAATAATTCAGTTATAAAAACTGTGAAGATGTCCCCCAAGTTCCACCTTAATCTGGAAAACACAAGTTATGGCTAAACATAAATAAGTAAAAAAATATAACACAAATAACCAGTGCAAAAAAAAAAAAATTGGGTGTGAGATGACAACAGTCACCTTGTCCTGATGACACTTTGTGGCTGCATGGTTTTCTGCTCATTTTCTCCTTTTACTAATATCCTACATTAATTAAGCTAGTTTCTCTCATTTGGGGTCAATCAATAAATTACAAAATGGTGTGTGCTAATTTTTATTGTAATAAAGAAAGCATTTATTTTTTGTGACATAGTGATTAATTTAATGGTTTTATCCTTTTGTTTTTTTTTCTGCAAAAGACACATCGGGATAGGAAAGACTTTGGACTTTATATCAACAAAGACAAGACAAAGTATTTGTGATGACAGACAAAGATAGCAATGCACCTGTGTAAATGGAATGGGACTTACAAATTTGAAATGTGGTTGTAAACAAGAATAATGAGAATAAATTGGAGAGAAAGTGTGAGCAATGAAAACATCTGAGAAGTCCTGAAAAGAACAATGGGTGTGGATAAGATAAAAGCAAGGAAACAGTGGTTGTTTGGGCAATTTGCAGAATGGGAGACAATGTAAAATTATGATGTCTGGAATGACGTCTGGGAATATACAGAGATGAAGAGTATTCCACATGGCCCAAGTTCAGAATGGATTATTGGCAATGAGGAAGGCTTCCTACTGGCTCAGATAATTCATAGGGATTGTGCAGTGAGATGATGATGAAGATAATACAGGTTTCTAAGATTTTCATCATTACCATCATCATCATTCTCATTCCACTTTTTCTGGTGTTTTTCTTATTTAAGCCGTTATTTGATATTGAGCACACTTGCGCACAAGGGACTTAAGTAGTTCCAGCCTTTCAGCATTGGGTGACGTTTTCCACTGATATCTATTCTGCTAGTTGTTAATGTTCATTATTAGGATGCAATTTATTAAGCAGACTCCACAGGAGCAAGGCGAATGAATAGAAGAAAATCACAACTGAGTTTAATTTTGAATCTATGGCAAACTTACCAATATTTGTACGTTTTGAGAAAATGTCACCATCACGCTACTGTACTTTCCCAAACGTTGACTAGAGAAAAAGACCACAGTGAGATCAGCTAGTGGCTAAATGTCTGACTGACTGTTAAACTGATTGGAAACAAAAACATGTAGCCACTCGGCTCCTCCAGAGGGGTATTTTCCGTATGTCACTTAAATCATCCAAGATCAGATGCCTCATCTTGGATGAGTTAATGCCGATGAAACTCATCCGGGATAAGTAGGTTTTTCAAATGCAGCTGTGTAGTAGATTAGTGTGTCGAACTCCGGGCCTGGAGGGCCGCAGTGGCTACGTTTTCATTCTAACCCTTTTCCTAATCAGTGTGTAGTTTTCACTGCTAATTAACTCCTTTTCCCTTCATTTCAATAGCCCTGTTTTTAAGGATTCAGTCCTCTGAATTGATTTGTTTCTTCATTAAATGGCAGCCAAACAGAAATGAGACGTGAAACGAGCCAACAGATGACCAGCTAAACTGGGATTTCAAACTCCAACCAATTTCACTCCAATCAGTCTCTTAATGAGAAGCTGATTTTTGCTGTTATTTAAACCCGTTATTTAATTCAATGGCTTGTTGCTGCTCTCATTCTGCCACAGCAGACATTTCCAAATCTGTTGATTTTTCTGTTTTTTCTAAGAACACCGTCAAAATGTTTTTGTGACCTGAGAGATCAACCTTACTGAGACCTTCACCTTTCTTTATTTTCAGCTAATGTGTGGTGGGCTCAGGTTAGCTGGTTATGTGGTGGCTTGTTTTGTGTCTCATTATTGTTTGGCTACTAATTAAGGAAAATGAGACAACTAAGAGACCTGAGTCAAGTTAAGTAAAACTAAAGCAAAAGAAGTTAATTAGCAGTAAAAACGGCTCACTAATGAAGAAGATGGTTAGAGTGAAAACATGCAGCCACTGCGGCCCGGATCCAATCATCTGAGATGATTGCACGCGCTCGCGCTGATTGAAATATATATATTGAGTCTAGAAAAAATGATCAGCAAGTCTTTGATAGGCTGCAACAAAATGACGAAAGAACGGGTGCATTTTTTTACACAAGTGGAGCAAGACCTTTTACTCAAAGGATATGAAGAATTTCAAGATTTAATATGCACAAGGGGTAACACTGCAAAAGCAGCCCAAACCAGAAAAGATGGCTGGCAAAAAGTGGCCGACAAATTAAACGTGTATGTAGTGTGCATTGTACTTACTGAATGCAGCGTTTCATTTCCTGTGTGTCAGATTATTTAATATGTCATAATTCCAGATCAAACGTGAGCACAAGGAGAACATGGGAACAGGTTAAAGTGAAGTACAAGAATATACTTAAAACTGGTAAATATTGGTATATAACTATTTAAAGAATTGTTGACATAAAAAATCATATCTAATATAAAAAACATTAATTTTAAAGCTAATAAGAAGGCGGCAGACAAGCAAAAAACAGGTGGAGGTCCACGTGGTTCAGACCTAACCCCTGCAGAAGAGTTGGCTCTCCAGCAAAATGCCCATCGCCCTGTTTCTGAGGGCATTCCAGGGGGAAGCTCCTCCTCAGAACCAGTGGCAGGATGCAGTGGTCACTTCATTTCAGGTAAAGGATGGTCATTGCATATATTTGTCCTCAATGTGTGCCATACAGTGTGCCAACCTGATGGAGCTTGAGAGGTGCTGCAAAGAGGAATGGGCGAAACTGGCCAAGGGTATGTGTGCCAAGCTTGTGGCATCATATTCAAAAAGACTTGAGGCTGTGAAACCACTGTTGTCTTTTTCATTGAAAATATTGGGCCACAATTCTGTCTCTGGCAGGTCTGCCACTGGTTTGCTCAAGGTGCACTGGGTCAAGGTCCTTATCAGGCTGCACCAAAACCTCAGGGACTTTCTTTTTTGATGGTCGCTATGTTGTGTAAGACAGAGCATGCAACAATTATGTCACATGCTCTGTCAGGTGCAACCCTCAGCCTTTTTAGACATTGAAATCTCTCCTTCAGGTGGCCAAAGGTCATTTCAATTCATGTCCTTGTCCTAGAAAGAGCTGCAGTATATCGAGTTTGTGGCCCAGGGTTGGGGTTAGGAAACGGGGTCATTAGAAAATGCCTACAGGCATATCCCCTGTCCCCAAGCATGACTGCATCATGATGACCTGTGGAATATGTAAAAATTGTGAATACAATACACACATCACCATGATTTATAATTAGATTATTACCTTGTTCAAATGTCCGATACAGGTGTGACTCCTTAAAAATTCTTGAGTCATGAACAGACCCTGGCCATTTAGCATCCACATTTGATACATGATAGGATGCAACACAGATCATCTGAGAATTTATAGTATGTAGGTCAAACAATTTCAACTGTATGTCAACATGCCTATTGGCTATTTTCAACTCTTACAAAAAGTTACATTACCTGCACGTTCATACTGTGGAAGCCTTTTCTGTTTATGTACTCTGGCTCATTTGGACCTGATGGGGCCTTTATTCGGATCTTTGTACAATCCAGTGCCCCAATCACATTTGGAAATCCTGGTAATGAGAATGTTAGGCTGATTGTGGGATTCTTTATGGAACTGTGGGTGTTTTAGCCTGTGTATTACCTACCTGCAATGGCATGAAACGCCTCTTTTATTGTCTGCACACGCAGGTGTCCAGGAAACACAATGAAAACCTGAAGGAAATGTTTCAGAACCAAACAGACTTTACGGATTGCCTGGCAAACTGCACTTTTTAGATAGATTTTTCGCATCGCCTACAGTATATAAATTAAAAAGTGACGCTTGCAAAAGCCCCTCAAAGCAATGCATACTGCCTGTGTGGTTGCGAGAGCCCGACTTCGCCTAGTTTGACTTCGAATATAAGGCGCTAATAAATTTTTGAGGTACAATATTCCCCCTCGGCTAAAGCGTAATCTTTCGAAAAGAATTTCCTCCGGGAGCAATAAAGGATCTTGCCGATCGCGCAAACCCCTCTCAATATGAAATTATCCTCTTATAATTTGCGCACAGATATCAATTGGTCGCTCATTCATGAACGGCGAAGCCATGACTACATGAATTCCACGCACGGACACTGATTAAGTGTGTGTGCTAATCCTTGTTTACATAGAACAAACCTGGGATTTGTATGTGCTGCTATGACAACACATCCAGCAAAAGTTTCGAAAAACCGACAGATCCAAGATCAGGCCAAATCGTCAACAATTACATCCGGCTAAACGAGTAATCCACTTACGAAAAATACCCCCCCAGGACTGAACTTGGAAGTCACGGGAGTAGAAAAAAGATGAGAACACACTGGGCATGCGCCTTTTCCCTGTGACGTCCCCTGCACTTGCGCCTCTCTTAATGGTTAAAAACTACATTTCCCGTATGTCATTGGTAGTCTTTCCTTTTTAAAATGCGTATTTTTTCATGTCATTGTTTTGATGTTGTTTACAACTGCTTTGATAAGAACAATATTTCGAAATCATACTTGTTTACTCTCATTTAATAAAATGTTTCTGCTTTTCTATTATTACTTTCTAGTATTTTTTCATTCAAGAATGACAACTTGTCATATCACAGTGCCAAGGAAAATTATTCGCAACATTCAAAATGGGGGAAAATGTTCCTTTACAACCTAATTTTTCTACGAAAGCTTTGCTCTTGTATTCCGCAAATATGTTTTATCTGACACGTTTTGTCATTCGGACGAAAAACGAACGCGGAACTCTTCTCTTGCAGCTCGTTTTGCCACTCTGTTTTTTTTTCCTGGCGGACCCCATGAGAGTGGATAGAATAATTGTAGTTGAGAATAACAGAACTGCACGAGCTGGAGAACCGTATGGTAGTATGTATCACAAGTGGGTGTCTTTCAAGGTGTGGGAACACAAAGCGATTCTTCATCACCATTACAGAATGCACACTGTTGGTCATTAAACCGCTGTAAAGTAGAACACAGTGATGAGGCGGCTTGCACACTTTTCATTTCCCGTGTAGGAAGTGTACCGTGTTTTCCTTTGAGCGTTAAACAGAACACGTTCAGTAGTTTAATTTATTTAGATTTTTGAAACACAACTCCAAGAAAAAGAACAGAACCGAGTTGAGTTTTTTTTTTCATGTCGAAAGCAGTTGTATGCTCAAAAATGACAAACCACTTGGTTTTCTTTTAGGGAAATTATTTGAAACTCGCCAGTCAATGGCAGAAGCTGTTTTCCAGGCTCCGAAGAGGCGCCTGAAGGTCTATGAGTCCTACCTGGCCCCCTTCCCTATTCACACATCTTCTGATGAAGGAAAGACGAAAGTGCACAAGGTATACAGAGCAGAACTCTTCAATCAGCACGTCATTGTGACAGATCCAGAAGATATTGAGGCTCTTTATGCGAGGGTATGTTCCTAGTCTCAAAGATATTTATGTTTTTGTGGTTTCTGTTTAGTGGTGTGTAATTCATTTTTACCAAATATTTTAAAGGGTTTTTTTGGAAAGGGAATCCTGTCACGAAGTAGACCAGACTATAGCATCTCTGACAGATGGCACAGTAGGTAGTTTTTATTTCTTTTAAAGGTAGTGTCGTTTTAGTATTGATTGCATTTTTAGCTAATTACTACAGTTTATGGTTTTGTACTTTTATACATTTTAATTATAGATGATGGCCTTACACATATGCCTGTCATTTCATCAGCTAAGTAAGTATACTTTAAAATATATGTGAGGTCTGATACTGATTTAGTTTACACCGGGTGTGTATCGTTTTTTTAATTGAACATAATATTCAGAAAAACACTTAATGCAATATTAAATAGTATTTATCAAAGTATCTTTGTAATCTAATTCTCAAATCACTTAGCCTTATGTACATCATGCTTCATTTGCACATTCCAACAGTAAAAGCGGTTTCTAAGTCTTCAAATGAGTAAAAGCAGTATGTTCTGTTGAAAAAGACCTGACCAGGTTATATACAGTGCCTTCAAAAAGCATTTAGACCCCTTTTTCACATCTTTTTATGCTGCAGCCTTGTGCTAAAATCATTTGAATTCATTTTTTCTTAATCAAGCAACACTTAATACCTCGGACAGATAAGACTAAAAGAAGAGTATAGACCTGTTTGCAAAAGTGATTTATTAGTGTTTATTAAAAGTAAAAGCTGAACTATCACATTGACACAGACATTGAGACTCTTTACTCAGTACTTTGTTTAAAGCAAGTTTGGCAGCAATTACAGCATGGAGTCTTTTTGGGTATGGTGTAACAAGCTTCACACACCTGGATCTTGGGATCTTTTTCCATTCTTCTCTACAGGTCCTCTCGAGCTTTTGTCAGGTTGAATAGAGACCTTCCATGGTCAGCTGTTTTCAGGTCTCTCCAGAAATGTTTGTATGGGTTCAAGTTTAGTCTCTGGCTGGGGCACTCAAGAACATTCACAGAGTTGTCCCTAGGCCACTCCTGTGTTGTATTTACTTTGTGCTTAATGTCATTCTCCTGTTGGAATGGGAATTGTTGGTCCATTCTAAGGGCCAGAGCACTCTGAAGCCTGCTTTCATCAAGGATACCTCTGTACTTTGCTCCTTTCAGCCTTCCCTCCACCATGACTAATGTCCCATTACTTGCTGCTGTAAAAAAAAAAAAAAAACATACACAGCATGATGCTGCCACCACCATGTTTCACCATTGGAATGGTATTGTGTGACAATTAGAAGTGAGACCAAACAGTTTAATCTTGGTCTCATCAAACCAGAGAGTCTTGTTTGTCATAATCTGACTCCTTTAGGTGCCTCCTGCAGACTCCAAGCAAGCTTTCATGTGTTGTCTGCCCACTCCGCCATAAAGGCCAGATTAGTGGAGTGTTGCAAAAGTGATTGTCATTCTGGAAGTTTCTACAACCTTAACACAAGTTCTCTGGAATTCGGCCAGAATGGCCATTGGGTTTTTAGTCGTCTCTCTTACCAGATTGCTCAGTCTGGCCGGGCAGTCAGGTCTAGGCAGAGTTGAGGTTGTTTCCACACTTACCCATTTAATAATTATGGTGGTCACTGTGCTCTTAGCAACCTTCAGTGTTGCAGATTTTTTTTTTTAAGCTTTCCCCAAAATATCTGTGTCTCTGCATAATCTTGTGTATAAGATCTGTAGAGAATATTTTTGATCTCTTGGCTTGGTTTTTGCTCTGATTTATGCTGTAAACTAGGGCTGTATATTAGCACTGATGTCCTGATTTGATTCAATATCAATGTTATCTTGATTGAATTAGTGTGCACTAATATATCTGCAGTGGTGGGGTTTTTTTTTTTTTTTTTTTTTTTTTAAGAAATTACTTAGTCATGCATAGAGAACATTAATGTGACAAATGTCAGTAACACTTTATATGACTTCATACTTCATAACATATGGAAAAGCATGAAATGACATTTAAGAAGCAGTACCTGATTAGTAATGAAGAGTTAACATCAGTATTTACAAGATGTGGAACAAAATATCATTACTCTTTAAAAGAACAAAAACTAATTCACAACACTGCACTCATTCAACATTTGCCATAATTTAACTAATAAATGTGTTGCCACATCAGAGTCCACACATATTATGGGGGCTCCTTGTTTTAATACAGTGCAGTAGCATCTACTTTATAAAACATCTATATTAACGTATGAATAATATTATAATCAGATTCTGCTTCTTAAATAAGTAACCTATTCATGTGTTAGGAATCTCCATGTAGACACCCTTCAACTAAACTGTTACCCAAATTTATTCCACTACAGGACATTTAAAATAATCTTAAATTAGTTAAAATTCAATTTCTCACGTGTAGCAGTCACATTAATCCGTCTCAAAAATGTGTCCTCACAGTTACTCCTCAGACAGAAAGGAAGCTTTTTAAAACCGGCATCTAGAGCTAATGCTTGTTGACAATGGCATTAGATGAATGGAACATAACAGGCAAAGAACCAGTCATCGTAACTGACAAGAATTCGGCACAGCTTATGGAGCTACTTCACAACAAACTTGTGATTGATGTGGTCACGTGATGGGAACAGCACATTGGAGATGTTAGAAAAGTTTTGGAACATCAGCAGCTCTGTATATAGACAGTGAGGTTGTTCCTGGTGTGACTGGCATAAAACATCTCCACCACAGCTGCCCATTTGGGTTTAATGTAGTAATATGTGATTGTCTTGTAGGAATCTGCAGCCCTGGATGTCCAGCTGTCACAAGTTAGGGCCGCTCTCTGCGCTGACCCGAGAGATATAACAATGGTTTGCTTAAGATCGTCATAAAGCTTAGGTACAATTACTTAACTTATTTGCTTTCTGGTTGGTATGGCATACAACAGTTCAAAACCTGTATCATTTTTCAAAAGCCCTCATTTTCAACAGCAGTACAAGGTCTGTTACCTTTGCAGATAAAAAAAAACTGCTATAGAGTCTGTTATATTTTGGGCATGAGGCAAATTAAATGTAAGCTTGACGCTAAACACCGTCTCCAGTGCAAATATAGGCTCTACTCGTTTTGAATGTTGACCGAGATTGTTTATGGGTAATGTCGGGATAAATGATTTCTCAAATGTGTTACAACAATACTTCAATATTTCTGAGTTGTACAGCATACATATGTCTTTGCTTTTATCCAGTTGTTCTTTACCAACACATTGTTTGAATCCTTAGTTAAATCCACACATTAAATTTAAGTGTAGAAGGCGATGATTTCAGTTAAAGGGGTCATACCATTATATGCAGAATAGTAAAGAGCCTTTTCTGTTGAAAGTCTCAACATGCACATTAGCAACATCAACTGATCATCAACATCAACAGATGCCAAAAATTTTATTAGGGTTTCAAAAAAACATTAGGGGGGGGCGCGATTAAAACTCTTATGAAAACTCGGGTCGCAAATACTTAAAGGTTGAGAAACGCTGTCTTATAGGGTTCCTTGCACCATAACCCTCTGCTTCCTGTGTCTGAGCCAATTCTGCCCCCATCTACAAACATCACCCTGAACTCCCACTTCTTTTAGTTTGATGCCCAACCTCTCATATGGCTCCTTATCCAATTCTTTCTGAAAGTCAAGATAAATAATATATAATATCTTTTTGTTATTTCCTCATAGAATTCCCTTTTATAAAGGGTGATAATATTTATCATTTTCCAGTCCTTTGGAATTTCTCCAGTACGCACTGAGTTCCTAAAAATATGCGTTGAGGGTTTATATATGTACTCGCTTACTTCCTTAAGAACTAGAGGATATGATTTTATCAGGTTCACTTCCTCACTTGTGAAGACCTCAGAAAAATGTGAGTTTAGAGGATCTGCTATTTCACTGTCTGTATTTTTTAATTCCCCTTTACGATTCCTGATGCACTTCACTTCTTCCTTTCATCCATTATTGGGGATCTAATCCTTCATGGACCTCTATTTTAGGTTGAAAAATGACAAATTTCTATTACAATCGAGAATGTTTAGACTTTAAACATTTAAATTAAAGAACACATTTTAATATTTTAAAGTATTTAATGCATCTATTCTTGTTTATTATGTACTTTTACCTTATAAAGTAAACCATTACATTTCTTGTGAACACCCCAAATTAGGATGGCTTACACTAATTCAGGCTTTCTTCATTTTCTTTGTCAAAACAAAGTTTGCTTTTTATGTTTGTAGTAAAATGTTTTTCCATTCTTTCTGTCTTTATTATTGTTATTGTGCATTGACTGTTCTTTGTGCCCATTCAGGTACCAGCTGCACTTGAGTTGGGTGAGACAAATCCTGTACTCGCAGGGAATGGATGAAGAAGCTGTAGAAAAAATTCTTGAAAGGTATACAGAGATTGGCCCTCTGACAAGTGCTGAAGGGGTTTTAACCCTTAATGATCAGTCTGAGGAACTAAACTCCTTAACAGCAATGGATGAACATAATATGGATGGCACGGTCTCAAAAAATTGCAAACATTCACCTTCAGAATTAGAGCAACAGCCAAGCAGTCCACATCGAAAGAAGCCACGACGTCAAGGAGATCCTAAATATGACCCTCTAGCTGAAATGTATACTCAAGAGCCCGAGCCAATAGACCAAGATGCTTTATCTAAAGTAAAATGTGAAAGGCATGATGATTTTTTGGTGCACTGTGGCTGCCATCTGCAGGAACAAGTACTTACTGAGTTGACCACCATATCTGAACCAAGTGTGAGGCCAGCCTTCTCAAATAAATATGAATATGTGCTAGTGAAGCAAGGTGAAGATGTTGGCAAGCAGGTAGACCTCTCACAAAATGTAAGTGCAGATATTTTGTTTGCTTACATCACAGCCAGATTTAATTGCTAAAAGTGTAGCAGAGTAAAGCTTCTTAACTTCCTTAGGGAAAGTTCATTTTTGACGAAAATATCAGAAACTAGAAGATAAATATATATTTTTTTTATCCTTTAAAGTAATTTGGTAATTTAGGAGAAATTTTGACACCTCCCCAGCTCAATTAAGTAGTTACCACAAGATAACTAAAATTGGGCAGTGATGCCAAACCCTTCAAATGGCAATGTATATTTAGAAAAGTTTAAAAAAAAAAGTTATGCTAGTAAGAAGAAATAAACATTGCTTCCTTAGGTATTTAATTAAGAACCATATTTACACGATTCTTCATTAGGGGGATAAGGGACAATTGTGATAGTGCTGCAGCGCCCTCTGTTGGGTGTCACAGCATTCAAAATATGTGACCAGTAATGTATATAGATAATTAAACATTATTCAATGGTTATTTAAAACTACTGGCAATTAGCATCAGTTATAATAGCAGGTGAGAGTGATCTTTTTAGATAATTGAAAAAAAAATGTATACTTTTGGAAGAAAACCAATAACAACCTTCAGTTTGTATCACATCACAAAGGTAAATTTGCGTCATCGCGTACTTGACCTGCACAGATGGCTACTGGCCATTAACATTTTATATTGTTTTACAGATAATGTAATCCATCCACTTCAGTGTCAAGGCAGAAGCCTACCCTTACAGCATTCAGCACAAGGCAGAAATCGACACTGTTAACAAATCTTAGCTGACCAGAAAAAAAATAAACAAAAACAGTATATGAACACTGGCAAAAGAGACATTTAGCCATCTTTATAGAAGCTAGCGGCAAACCTTGCTTGTGCACAAAATGTCATTTGGGGAAACAGCAGGATGTTGGGTTAGCACTTCTCTGGCTACTATTACTGCAGTCTAGTTCAATGATTTCAAGTAAGATATCAATTCTGTTCAAGTTCCCTTGAAAGTCATCATACTTTCCTTCATGACAAAAGATTTGTACAAATATTTATCCATTCAGTATTTCTAATGTGAATTCATATGCTGTAACAATTTATTTCCAAAGTCAAATTAAACTATTATCTGTACATACAGTATTTAACTGAAACGCAAAAGTTAGTTTTTGCATAAGTATTCAAGCCCTACACATTGATACTTTGTCAAGAACCCTTTTGCTGCAATAACAGGCTTAATTCTTTTGGAGTAAGTATGTACCAGTTTTGCGCATTGTTCACAGTGATGCTTCCTCACTCTTCTTGGCAGAAGTTATAGAGATCCTCCAGGTTGGTGGACAGCAGTTTTCAAATAGTGGCACAGATTCTTAGCAGGGTCCCAAAACATTCACCATTTTGTTTTTGAGCCATTCCAGTGTTGCTTTATCCTTATGCTTAGGGTGACTGTTATGTTGAAAGATGAATCTTCTCCAGAGCAGTAGGTTCACAGCAGATGAACAGGTTCTGTCCTGCAATATTGTGTCCATCCATTATCCCGTCAACTCTGACAAGGTTCCCAGACTCAGTGCATGAAGAGCATCCCCATAGTATGATGCTGCCATCACCATATTTCACCCAAGGTGTGATGTTTCTAAAGACATTGGCTGTGTTAGTTTTATGCCACACATACCTCTTTGAAGTCTGCCCAGAAAGTTATATTTTGTTGTCATCTGACCATAAAACCTTCTTCCACATCTTAACTAGGTCTTATTTTTTGTAGCAAGTGCCATGCGTTTTTTATGTTGACCTTCTTAAGGAATGACTTTTTTTCTTGCTACCTTCCCGTAGAGACCTGTTTTATGGAGAGCTCTTGAAATTCTGGACCAATGCACCTTCACTCCATTTTCAGCCAAAGAGCATTGCAGACAGTTGGATTTGTAGTTGCCTCTCTCACCAGTCGACATCTTTCTCTGATGTTTAGTTTTGAGTGACAGTATATTGTAGTAAGAGTCTGGGTGCTGTGATGAATCTTCCACTTTCTAATGATGGATCCAACTGTGCTTAACAGGGCATTCAAACTCTTCGGTATTTATGATATGAATCAAGTCTATATTTTTTATTAGCATTTAAATTTTGTTTTTTAGTACCAAGACCTGATACAAATTTCTCATGCTATTCTCAATTGAACATCATTTTATTAATAAGATCTTCCTTTTTTGAAATATTTAATGTTGTTAATCTCTTCTAAGGAGTCTTTCTAGGATTTAAGCCACATAATTAGTAAAAGTTATTCATAGCATCCTTTCAAATGCACAAAATGTTTATGTAGAATTGTTAGGAGTGTTTCTGTGAACATGTATGCATACCAGTCATAGTGGAGTTAGGCTACCAGTTTAAAATACTGTAACTGAGTATTATTACTCTATTACTCTACATTATTATATCTCCAATGTAAGTGTAGATCATTTTGAAAAAAATGTTAAAATTGTATTGTATTTTTGTGTTGTATTTTTTGTCTTTGATAGGTGATAATGAAGAATTTGATCTTAAATTTGAGCATAATAACTTTTTGTTTGTTTCATTAGAAGAATTCACCAAGACTGGTATGTAAGATTAACCCTTATCGGGTTATTGAATACCTTCAGCTAAGTTTGGAAGAGGTGAGTCTAAACTCATTTGACCATCGGTTCTGTCGATTCACTTCCACTGCTGCTGCTTAACAATCTTGTTTCAATCTTAAAATAAGTAATTGTAGTAACTGCATCAGAAAGTTGTTTTAAGAAAGCTTTTGTGTGTCTCACCAATTTATTTCTTTTAAGATACAATGTAGAGTAAGATGCTGATATTTTTATGTTGTCGAATTCTTTGTTTTTCAGGCATTTTTCTTGGTCTATGCATTGGGATGTCTGTCTGTATACTTCAATAAGGTAATTTAGTGCATTTTGTGCAGTAACTAGTAATGTGAGTTATACTGTTAGGGTTGGGTGATAACAACAAAATGTTCATATTTTCATTAGATAACTTGATATTTTAGACAGGATTTAATTGGCTTAGAACAGCAGAGACTGTGCATCAGTTACTTGGACAGGATACTTGATAAATACTAGGATTTTCATCCTAATCAGGCCTGTACACGTTAAAAGTTCAAGGTACCCTTGACTTCAAGGATCCTAGCAGACTCCCTGGAAATGCTTGTTCTGTCAGCAAACTAAACACAAATATCATGGAAAACCTTCAAGGTTGTGATGATTTCTGATTTTCTTTCAATATATTGTGTATCAGTTTTTTTTTTCTTCTAAATCTTATCAAAACAAGTCATAAAATTGATCTTGTTAAAAGCATCTATGCATATATATATATATATATATATATAAAGCAATGGCTTAACTGAATTGTAAATTGCTGGAATCCACATCCATGATCTTTGACGATGTCATAAAAGACATTTCATGGTAACATTATCTCTCAAAGCTCTATATCATTAAGATCTTTCAAAAGCCTCATCTATAACTTATAGTGTCTCTATAAACTCTGGGGCTTTGATAGTGGATTAAAAATACATTGAAAAACCTTGTACAAAAATATCGAAGAATGTCTTTTAGACATTTTATCTTTTAAGTGACTAACCTCTGATAGCTTTATGAAGTAGTGCAGCTGATATTAGTCACCTGCTTATTATTTATTTTGAGTATCCTCTTCTTTTCCTCCAGTTCACACTCAGCACCCTGTCATCCACATCAGCATTAATAATCTTCACTTACTGACTGGCATTAACTGGAGTTTCTTTCTATTTGGAATAATTGCTGTGTGGCTGAGGGGGTCATTAACATTATCCATCCATCCATTTTCCAACCCGCTGAATCCGAACACAGGGTCACGGGGGTCAGCTGGAGCCAATCCCAGCCAACACAGGGCACAAGGCAGGAACCAATCCTGGGCAGGGTGCTAACCCACCGCAGGACACACACAAACACACCCACACACCAAGCACACACTAGGGCCAATTTAGAATCGCCAATCCACCTAACCTGCATGTCTTTGGACTGTGGGAGGAAACCGGAGCCCCCGGAGGAAACCCACGCAGACACAGGGAGAACATGCAAACTCCACGCAGGGAGGACCCGGGAAGCGAACCCAGGTCCCCAGATCTCCCAACTGCGAGGCAGCAGCGCTACCCACTGCGCCATCGTGCCGCCCGTCATTAACATTATTTTAGCATATAATTAGAAAATTCATGAACTTCATGAAGTACTAAAACTTGTTAATTAAAATAATATAAAATCATTCAATTAGTGTAGCAAGCAAGGTCTTTTCAACTTGGATAATATTCTTAACAGTGAGTAAATGGACAAAACAATTAGAGATGAAAATCCTTAAGATGTAAACATAATAGTCAGTTTTATTTGGTTGTACAAGTTGCCACATTCCTAAATATTGATTTAATGTTTATTCTATAAAGAAAACTGGCAGGGAGTTTAAACACAGAAATATAAGCACACATCAAATAATGTAATAAACAGATGTATATACTTTGTCTTGATTGCTGTTACAGGCAGAATTTAGGAAATTTCACTTTAATAATCAAAGCAAATTTTTGTTTTAGTGGTTAGTGGTAGTTTAGCTTGCATTTGTTTAAATGTCACTGTATAAATAAGTTTAGTTACAATTAAATGTGGGGGAACATCAAAGGTTCTTTATTTCAGCGCTAGCATCTAGGTTCAGCTGCTTGCCAACCTGTTGGAGTAGTTAGAATTGGAGCGCTAGCAAAGAATTTAGGAAGCTGAAAATAACTACCTACTACAAAAAAGCAGACAAACAACCAAAACAACAACAACTGAACCCAAAAAAGTAATGCAAACTCCCCTAACTCTCTTCAATAAAAAACAACTGCTGAAGTAAAAGATTGAAGGAGACTCCATTCAAAAGACTATAAGAGTGATTTTGATGTTATTAAGCAATAGCATTTTATTTAATTGCATAATACATATCTCTCTATTATAAAAAAAATCCTGTAGAGAAACAGTATGGCTACGATACGTGATCCTCACGTTAAGATCACGGAAGACACTTAAAAGACCTGCGAGACTAGAGAGATTGGCCAAGGAGTGTCATGCGGGGGCCTTAAACATGAGACTTTGTGCCTAGAGGTTGACCCAGGACTGTCTCGCGATGACGTAGAACATGAGATTCTTGCAAGACACACCCTACTTACAAATAAATAAGAGCAAGGGCGGCCAGCAACACACTCACTCGTGTTTTGGTTTTGAGCACACACAGATCTAGGGCTCTCAACGCATATAAAGCTTATAAGGACAATATGTTATAAATGAAATGTAGACGACAAAGTGAAGAAGAAAGCAGCGTGGAGAAAAGAGACTCGAGCGTTGGAGAGACAAAAAAGAAAAAGAATGATCTAGGTGCAAATTCAGAAAATAAGGAAAGTAATTATCAGCCTGGAACAAGTGGAATTGAAAAAAAAGCACATCCAATCGGGACGTTGGCGCTATGCACATGCAGAGCAGGTTAGAGATTATGAAAGCAGTGGAAATCAAAAGGCTCAAAAAAAAAAAACAGTTGGCGTGATACACATGTGGAGAAAGTTAAAGAATGTGAAAGTAGGAAAATTAGAAAGTAGAAAAAAAGAAAGTAAAGATCGCAGGAGCACAAACAAACGGAAATTATTACTCGGAAAGGGGAAAATAATCAGCACGGACCAGGTGTCATTGGAAAAAAAAGCAGGATAAAGCGAGGTCAGAAATAAAAGACCGAGTACAAAACAAAGTAAAACGTCATAAAGATTTTAAAACACAAGGAGGCCAAACACATGCAGAGCAGGTTAGAGATAATGAAAACTGGAATTCAAAAGACTCAAAAAAAAAAACAAAACGTTGGCGCTATGCACATGCAGCGCAAGATACAGAATATGAAAGCAGAAAAAAACGACTGTCAAAAAAAAAAGTAAACATCGCATTAGCGCAAAGAAAGAGAAATTACTACTCGCAGAAATAACGAAAAGGCGAATAGAGATCGAATATATGGACATAGGTAATATGTCAGAAGTATATAAATATTGTAAGGCTTTGAAGTTTAAGTCAGAGAATTTCAAAAACGTGTTTTACCTCACATGCATTTATTGGCTACTTTGCAAAAAAAAAGTATTAACTGCTGCTGATGTAGATTGATTTGTCTGTGCTGAAATTTCAAACAGAAAGCTATCCTGAATTATGGTACAGAGTCATTAAACACATCTCACGGACCTCATTAAAAAGATTCAGCACGTTGGGACTCGAAAGATTCCAAATATTGTTTTTAAAGAAGTTCAGAAAAAAAAGTGAAACTAATGAAATAGCAACAATTCAAAGAAAAAAAAATCTTAAAAGTGTGTATCCGGAAAAAAAAAACAGGGGTTGGCAAGTGAAGCGAGCAGGGGGCAAAGCCCCCTAGTATGCAATAAAGAAGATGTAGCGATCGTGACAGACTTTAACTTTTCAAACAGTGTTTGATGAACCCCTCTTGGAAATACAAAACAGGAAACTGAAATAGTGCCAATGTGAAAGAACTGTTTTCTCATTTAGTTTGTTTCATGATAGATGGTGTCACTTCAGAGACATCCTAATTCAGGCTCAAAATAAAATAATTTTATTCAAAAAACAAATAAAACAAAAATAGTAAAGAAATGCCCAAAATGGATAAATAACAACGCCATTAAAAATGTATGAGTAAAAAGATCACGTACAATAAAAATTAAAAAGCCAGCCATATAATTCTGACTTGGAGGAGAGTAACCAAATACTTCCCAGGTCTAAAGGGCATCGCCTGCTCTGACACGCTCAGGGAGTTGAACGTCTTTAATCTCAAACAGAGGGGCTATGTGAGGAGCTAATTCAGGTCTTGTCAAAGGCATTGATAAAGTGGATGCAGCAGGATTCTTTTCAACCAAATAGCAACTCATGTATATGAGGGCAGCAATGGAAATTAAGAGGAAGTGTATTTAAGGCTAAAGCCGGGGCACTTTTTCCATTCAAAGAGTTGTGGGAATCTGTAACAAACTAACGAGGAATGCAATTGAAGCAGAAATCTTGACAACCTTTAAAAAGTATCTGGATGATCTATTCAAACAACTTGGCTATTTGCTAAATAAATGAGCTTGATGGTCTCCTCTCATCTGTCAAACTTATTTTTGTGAGTTATTTAATAATCTAAAGAAAATGACACCAACAAAATAAAGCCTAGCATTCTCAAAGCCATATAGTCCAGTCCAAGGTCACTGGGGGGGCTGGTCACAAAGTAGAAGCCAGGCTGCCAGTCCATTGCAGATAAGACGTGCAAAATAACTGGTTACTTTTATAAACAAAAAATTATTAAAAGTGTACTGTTTTCTTGCACACAAAGAATTCAAGGTATATTCATTCTGACATAATGCCTGCACTGTATTTGCATTGCTGATGTGGAAGAACCAACCATGGAAACAAAACCGAAAATGTGTGCTTTGTGGGTGTTACTACTAGCTTACTAACCAGTAAGCTGAATTTGTTACCCTTATTATGTACTGTCACCAATATAACTTCGTAAATTTTCTGTTAAAACAATTAACTTATTGCATTAATCAAAACATTTCCTAAATAATACAACATTAAAATCTTACTTTGAGTCATCTGACTTTGTCTAAAGCAGGGGTCTCCAACCTTTTTTCCCCTGCAAGCTACTTTTACAAAATGAAAATGGCCAAGAGCTACTCATGTTTTCTAACGTTTATTCTCATAGCTTATTTTTTTTTTTTGTTCTTTATTTCGCCTTATACAATTTCTTGTATTAGGAATTTGGTAGTTTTCGCATACCCCTTGGGGTCAGAGCGCAGGGTCAGCCATTGTACAGCACCCCTGGAGCAATTACAGGTTAAGGGCCTTGCTCAAGGGCCCAGCAGAGCAGTGGCCTTATTGGCAGTGACGGGGATTTGAACCGGCAACCTTCGGGATACCAGCGCAGATCCTTAGCCTCAGAGCCACCACTCTGCCCCAAACAAACCCAAACAAACTGAAAAAGCTTGTTTTGCCTGAACATTTACAAAATGTTGGTGTCCAGAACTCACATTTTGCATTACATCACAAAAAATATTTTGTTCACCTGCAAGTGCATTTTGTATGTCTGTATGCATTTTCTAGTGTATCTTACGATATTGAATTAAAACATGAATGCTGTGAAAACAAAACAGTGCAATTCGAAATACACAAATATGACTTATTCATTTGTCACTTTGTTCCATGTCACTGTTTCACTTTATTCACATGTCCAGTTGCATGTGTGATGTGTTTTTTAGTTAGTCATATGACTGGCACTGCGTGGAGTCAACAAGAGAGGCAGGTGTATGGTGGAGTGGAGCCACTGAGGTTCACTGTTATGGAGTCATTTAAATGTTCATCTGTCAGTCTTGTTCTGAGCTTTGATTTCATGACGTTCATGTCAGACACACAGAGGTATGGAGACCCAAACAAAGCAGACATTTTCAGAGATGGTGAAGATTCTTATAGTTATCTGGCTCTACTAAGCTCTCCAATGCTGACAATGCTGTTGAGAATTTAACTGCACATTATTTTGAAGGTTTACTAATATACAGTGCATCCTGAAAGTATTCACAGCGCATCACTTTTTCCACATTTTGTTATGTTACAGCCTTATTCCAAAATGGATTAAATTCATTTTTTTTCCTCATAATTCTACACACAACACCCCATAATGACGTGAAAAAAGTTTACTTGAGATTTTTGCAAATATATTAATAAAAAAATTGAGAAAGCACATGTACATAAGTATTCAGAGCCTTTGCCGTGAAGCTCAAAATTGAGCTCAGGTGCATTCTGTTTCCCCTGATCATCCTTGAGATGTTTCTGCAGCTTAATTGGAGTCCACCTGTGGTAAACTCAGTTGATTAGACATGATTTGGAAAGGCACACACCTGTCTATATAAGGTCCCACTGTTGACAGTTCATGTCAGAGCACAAACCAAGCATGAAGTCAAAGGAATTGTCTAGACCTCCGAGACAGGATTGTCTCCAGGCACAAATCTGGGGAAGGTTACAGAAAAATTTCTGCTGCTTGGAAGGTCCCAATGAGCACAGTGGCCTCCATCATCCATAAGTGGAAGAAGTTCGAAACCACTAGGACTCTTCCTAGAACTGGCCGGCCATCTAAACTGAGCGATTGGGGGAGAAGGGCCTTAGTCAGGGAGGTGACCAAGAACCCAATGGTCACTCTGTCAGAACTCCAGAGGTCCTCTGTGGAGAGATGAGAACCTTCCAGAAGGACAACAATATCTGCAGCAATCCACCAATCAGGCCTGTATGGTAGAGTGGCCAGACGGAAGCCACTCCTTAGTAAAAGGCACATGGCAGCCCTCCTGGAGTTTGCCAAAAGGCACCTGAAACACTCTCAGACCATGAGAAAGAAAATTCTCTGGTCTGATGAGACAAAGACTGAACTCTTTGGTGTGAATGCCAGGCGTCACGTTTGGGGGAAACCAGGCGCTGCTCATCACTAGGCCAATACCATCCCTACAGTGAAGCATCGTGGTGGCAGCATCATGCTGTGGGGATGTTTTTCAGTGGCAGGGACTGGGAGACTAGTCAGGATAAAGGGAAAGATGACTGCAGCAATGTACAGAGACATCCTGGATGAAAACCTGCTCCAGAGCGCTCTTGACGTCAGACTGGGGCAACGGTTCATCTTTCAGAAAGGAGTGGCTTCAGGACAACTCTGTGAATGTCCTTGAGTGGCCCAGCCAGAGCCCAGACTTGAATCTGATTGAACATCTCTGGAGAGATCTTAAAATGGCTGTGCACCAACGCTTCCCATCCAACCTGATGGAGCTTGAGAGGTGCTGCAAAGAGGAATGGGCGAAACTGGCCAAGGATAGGTGTGCCAAGCTTGTGGCATCATATTCAAAAAAGACTTGAGGCTGTAATTGCTGCCAAAGGTGCATCGACAAAGTATTGAGCAAAGGCTGTGAATACTTATGTACATGGGATATCTCAGTTTTTTTATTTTTAATAAATTAGCAAAAACCTCAAGTAAACTTTTTTCATGTTGTCATTATGGGGTGTTGTGTGTAGAATTCTGAGGGAAAAAATGAATTTAATCCATTTTGACTGTAACATAACAAAATGTGGAAAAAGTGATGCGCTGTGAATACTTTCCGGATGCACTGTATATATATATATATATATATATATATATAAAATACAATGTCTCTCTTTATATCTGTCTGCTTTTCACTAGAGAACTACTTAACGGATTTGGATCGGGTTTTTTTCTATAATTTGCTTGAACATTCCAGTTGATTTTGCGGCTTCTTTCATTTCGCTATGTATCAGAGTTTGCTTACGGTACCGATTTATCTGTGCGAATGCGAGATTCACGCAACGGGCCGAAGGGAGGGGCCTTCCTCACTCCCTCACCAGCTTTGGGGTGTGTTCCTTAACTCCGCTTAGCTAGCGAACAAGAGAACAATTGAATTAAACTTTGTTTGATATTTAAAATAAAGTTGTTACTTAGGTCTTGATGAGTTTTAACCCGGATATTCTCTTAAGTGTATGCCACATTGAAAAGATAGTTTGCAATTCAGATTGTGGATCGTGATATGATTTTTTGGAAAGATCGCCCACCCCAAATTTGACTAATCAAGTTTTCAAATTTATGTAGGATTCATTAACCCTTTGGCGAGCTACTTGGAAAGGGGTTATGAGCCACTGGTAGTATTTTGGAAATAAGCATCTTTAAATGCAAACATTAAAAACTTCAGGAGGAGCAGGACAGAATACAGATATCCCAGTCATTTTAATATAGTGCACCGCCAATTAATGATATTAGAATAGTGAATATGTTTACAAGCATAGTTGAAATATTACCTAAAAGTACAAAACACTCTACAAGAAAATGCAAAACCACCTGCATTGAACCTGCTTATGCGAATCCCCATTACAATACAAGCCTGTCAGTTCATTTTCCAAACTAGTTTTGGCAGCACTGGGATGTGCAAGGCAGGAATCAACCCAGGAATGGAAGTCCACTTATCACAGGGAACACCCAAGCACTCGCCCATAGTCTGCACTGATGACCCAGCTTATAACAGACCATTAACCTAACATACATAACTGTGGGAATTGAAAGGAAAAATCGTAGTTTCCAAGGTAAAAACCCACACAGGCTGTGAGCAGACCAGAATTTGAGAACGGTCACCTGGAACTGTGAGACAGCAGTGTTTTTATGCCTGAATATGGCCTTCCACGTCTAAATATGTAGAGATGTCCTTAGAGGTTATTTTTGTATTTATCATTTTACCATATTTTCAATAAACCAAATCTCCACAATATTTTTTTTCCTCTCCAGGAACCACTGACAATCCTTAAACTTTGGGAAGTTTTTAGTGATGCAGACCCAAACTTCAGACCTAAATATATGGTATACCACCACTTTCGCAGCAAAGGTTGGGTGCCAAAGCCCGGGATGAAGTATGGAACCGACTTCTGTAAGTGGATGTTGATCCTGACATATGTGGACTTTATGCATGAAGGCATTCTGTAATATTACCCTAAATTTCTAAATCTTAGCCAATACAAGGATTTATTCCACACATTTGAACGATCTTAATGAAATGATTGCCCATGGACGCTTAGCACGTGTAAAGTCATTATTTTAATTCTATCTCGGTTGAAGGCTGATGACAGTTGATTGAAAAAGAAATACAGTACATATTTTTATATTAGTTTTAACTATCAATATGATGCTGAGTATGGCAGATAATCACAGATAACACTAATATACGTTTTAGATGATAAGGCTCCATTTCAGTTCTTTTACCTTTATTTGTATCCTTCAGATGTCAGCCCAGCACTGACAATCTAAGTCAAATCACTTTATTTGTAATTTTTTTAGAATTTTAAAAACTTGCTCTTGAATTATTTTTTATATTTTATTAAGCACATTTAAATGGACTGTTCTTAATATTCCTGCACTTTTTCCATATTTTTACAACATGCAAGTAAGTTTGAAAGTATATTTGAAAATGCAAGCAGCACTTTCCGATAATTACTGTTGCAGCTTAGTAAGTTCAGTGTTTGGTTGCAGTCATCTAGGATGTTAAAGGCAAGGTAATAGTGTAAGACATTCCAGGGAACCTGCTGAATAATTTAGCCGTGTTGAGCAGTAATTTCCTTGCAGTATCTTCTACCTCTTGGCAGAGAAACTTGTCACCATTGACCTACCTCCGGCACGTTGCGCAGAGACACTATTTGCAAGCTCATTAGTAGCAGCGCAGTCTGTGATTTCACAGCCATGATCAAAATAGCTGTTTGATGTTTGTTTGTTTGATCTTACTGTACATTGTAGAATCTTTCATTACTGAGCCATTTGTCTTTGTTGATGGAGGTAAAAGCTGAGTGAACTGGCTGTGTACTTAGGCCGTGATTTGTCCTGCCTGGCACCTTCTGCTTTCACACTTCCAATGCTACACGGGTTTCTCTGACAGGCAGAGACTTGGCTAGCTCAGTTGAAAAGCTGATAACAAAAAGCATATTTGATATTTCTGGATATTTCAATTCACAAATTCTTTTTATCTCTGTCTCAACAGTACTGTACAGGAAGGGGCCACCATTTTACCATGCAAGGTCAGTTTCCAGAACTGCTGGGCATATTCTGTACTTAGCACACAGCCCCAGTTCCTAATGTACATACTTCACTGATTGACTTTATTGCAAAAAAGATGAAAAAAACAATTGCTGTTTTTCTTTGAATATATAAAGCAGATGCAAATATATCTAAAAGTTATGGCTAGTCCACTACTCTTGAAACCTTAAAAGGTTTCAAAGATGACAAATTGTCAAATTGGTGCTGGTCTAAAAATAAATCACTAGCCATATTAGAAACCGCTACTGACTGACGGATTGTTGCCTGTGCAGCTATTCTGTGGTGGTGGAGATGGCAGACAGCAATTCCCAAGGCTCAGTCCTCCGACCTTTCTGCTGGAGGTCCCTTGCAGCATTAGGCCGGATCACACTAAATGTCTCTAAGGTAGGAGTTGCTCAGGGCTACTTGACGTTGACTTGCGACTTCTCGAGATTGTTGTACAGTATTTCTGTGATACCAGTCTTCTAACCCTCTTGCAGGAGCTGATGCTTTGTTATGTGATCAGACCAGCAGATTTGACAGAGGAAGCAATGTCATCTCCTGAATGCATGAGGCACATTAAAATTCAGGTGAGTGGAGCTGATCTGTTTGCAAAGGTCACTAGAGCAAATCCTTCTCTAGGAAACATTAGACTCCTGTATGACAGTAGACTGATTTATGTTGTGTACCCACAGTCCTAATTAATACTTGACAGGCAGACCATTCTTGAGGGTCTTTAAGGCCTTAAAGAGTCCACATCACAGTGATGTAAAATATTCAGTTATCTTCGATAACTTAGGCACTCTGTTTTTAGAATGTGGGCATTCAGTGTCTGTGATTGCTTAATAAATGTGAAGATCTTGGACAGTGTTTCATCTTAGTGGTTTCATTTTTTACTTCTAGGAGGTCATTGTTAGCCGCTGGGTATCTTCACGTGAAAGGACAGAGCATGAAGAGCTACAACTTTAGCTGCTGTTTTTTCACTGTTCATGCCAATGTCAAGGATTCATCCTTCTGCTTTTAAAAATAAAGGTCATATTTTCCAGCTGCACCGTTTCATGCTTTGGAATGATGCAAGAGGTGCAATTGCCAAAGGAAGGTTCTTCTGTACATTCCTTTGTGTGGCTTTGTTGCAGAGATGCATTCTGGGGTGAGGCCTGGGTTGGTTTGATTCATTCTTTTTGCACGGTCTGCAGAAACCCAAATTATGTCATTGCTGCTGAAGAACGTTTGAGTGGACTTCTTGTCTTTAATAAACATTTGAAAGAGAGAATTATCTGATCTGTGTGTGCATGTACTGTTTTGTTTTTTTGGTAAAGTACCTTGGTTTGAGTAGAACGGACTTATCCGAGTGTAAACACGGCATCAGTAATATTCAGCGAGCAGCTAGTGTGCAGCACTGCCAGTGGAGTGAATATCAAATTTCAGCTGCACTTTGTCTACTTCTATGTATATTTCACTGAAAGTTTAGCTAATGAAAAGGAAGATTAAACAAATGAGAACCACATCTTCAGCAAAAATATATTGAATTCCTTCTCTTTTCAATTGTTTGAGATGCACTTTATTTGACATCACACCTTTGTTGTGTAGAAATTTGTGAAATATGATAGCATCATTAGTGCACAAAGCCTTGAGCCCTCTATGGTAACAGGCAGGGAGTATGGCGTGACTACTAGACATCATAGGCTGAAGAATCCCCAGCCCTGACTCAGCATTTCTATTGTGTGAAAACTCAAGCCATACAGATGGGGTGGCATAGCTGCAGACACGCAATGCTTGGGCACTTCAGTTTGCATCCCCTCCCTGTATGTATTTGTGTTTGTTTTGTTATGCACCCTATTTTTCTGATCATCCAAAGCCTGGTAGATGATTGCATGACATTGCCCTCACATTCTGCATACCTCTTGATGAGGGTGCCTTGTCTTTTTTCAGCCCTAACAGGTCCCATCTCTCCAGGATTATGCAGAATTGGAGAAGTCAGCCCAGAAAACAGAAGGGTAAATGGATATTACAAGCCAGAGAGTCTTAAATACTTCTTCTTTCGGCTGCTCCCGTTAGGGGTTGCCACAGCGGATCATCATTTTCCATATCTTTCTGTCCTCGTCATCTTGCTCTGTGACACCCTTCATGTCCTCTCTCACCACATCCATAAACCTTCTCTTCTGCTTTCCTCTTGCTGGCAGTTCTATCCTTAACATCCTTCTCCCAATATACCCAGCATCTCTCCTCTGCACATGTCCAAACCAACGCAATCTCACCTCTCTGACTTTGTCTCCCAACCGTCCAACTTGAGCTGACCCTCTAATGTCCTCATTTCTACTCCTGTCCATCCTCATCACACCCAATGCAAATCTTGGCATCTTTAACTCTGCCACCTCCAGATCTGTCTCCTGCTTTCTGGTCAGTGCCACCGTCTCCAACCCAAACCTCTAGACTTTCCCTTTCACTCTTGCTGATACCCGTCTGTCACAAATTACTCCTGACACTCCTCTCCACCCATTCCACCCTGCCTGCACTCTTTTTCATCTCTCTTCCACAATCTCCCATTACTCTCTACTGTTGCTTCCAAGTATTTAAACTCCTCCACCTTCGCTAATTCTACTCCTTGCATCCTCATCACTCCATTGACCTCCCTGTCATTCACATACATGTATTCTGTTGTGGTGGTCCTACTGACCTTCATTCTTCTCCTCTCATATCTCCACCTCTCTAGGGTCTCCTCAACCTGCAGATCACACTGTCATCCGCAAACATCATAGTCCATGGGGACTCCTGTCTAATCTTGTCTGTCAACCTGCCCATCACCACTGCAAATAAAAAAAGGGCTCCGAGCCAATTCCTGATGTCAGCCCACCTCCATCACTCCTAACGCAGACCTCACCACGGTCACACTTCCCTCGTACATATCCTGTACAACTCTTACGTACTTCTCTGCCACTCCCGACTTCCTCATACAATACCACAGCTGCTCTCGAGGCGCCCTGTCATATGCTTTCACCAGGTCCACAAAGACGCAATGCAACTCCTTCTCCTTCCCTTTACTTCTCCATCAACATCCTCACAGCAAACGTCACATCTGTGGTGGTCTTTCCTGACATGAAACTATCATGCTGCTCACTAATCATCTCCTCCCTTCTTAATTACCAGTCTTCAATTTGTACTATGACCTCTGGCATACATGTGTGTGTGGTCCAGCCAGGCCATACTCCGCTACAGTTAAGCTGTACTCTAACCTCACATTACGATGACTGATTGTTTTATTTATTCTTCTGGAATATTAATGTAGAAGCAGACTGCGAGATGTACTCTTGGCATATGTGCTTGAGGACTGTGCCCCCATTATGCATCTGATTATTCAATCTCAAATTCATTTAAATAACTTAGTTGCTCAATTTAATTTTTTTTAATGACTATAGAGCACAGGAATGTCTTATTGCTGAACAATAAAAAAAATGAAGACACAGAAATTAACTTTAAAAGCAAATAAAGTTGCTTGCACACATGTTATTCTGGTTGAAATCAACTTATACACACACCAAATTTCATCCATAATGTATACAATGAACACAAAGCGGCTCGCACTTACATAAATACACAACAGGCACATATCTGAGGAACAGGCAATTAACAAATCCAAGTTACACATTTTCATTCTGTGTATGGTCTTGTGCTGTGTCAACAATATAAAAGTGATTTTCAGAGATTTCTTGGTATAGTGTGATGTATTTAGAGGCTCGCTTTGTTCTAGGCAGCACAAATCTCTCGGTGAATTCATTCTTACTCAACTGTCGACTGCCCTGAGTGATCAGCACACAGTTTATAAATGTCAGCGCAAAAGTGTAACAGTTGTGATCATTCTCATTGTACCTGAAAAATAAAAGCAACGGAATAGATTATTCATCAGAGGTAGGTTCTCATTGCCTGAGCGATTCCGATCACACACAAGTAAAAAGGCTTAGTGTCTAGGAAGACCTTTCATTTCTGCGTTGATGTTATTTATATGAACTATACGCACACACGCCACATACCTTTTTGGGTCCCACGTGTCTGCCTGCGAGAAGTGCTCCAGGTAGTGGTCCCACTGGTCAATTAGACTGTACATATCAGGCTGCACCAGGGCCACACTGACCGCCTGCTCCCAGCCACTCATATCCTGGCACACTCCACCTTCTCTGTAGTTGTACACCATACCTGAAAAGGAGAAAGAACAAAATCATCAGGCGTGCAGAGCTGCAAAAACAACCTCCTTACACAATGAGCTCAAAGACGACTGTACCTGCAGTACTGGTGATCCCCACATGAAGATCCGATTTTCCATCATAGTCCCTAAAAAGAACACGACCACAATATTTCAGTAATGTGATCCAAATCTCCAGAAGGAAATCTAAAAAATTGGATTGACTGCCTGTGTGGAGCATTCTGCTGTTTTAGACACACCTCAGATTAGGATGGGTACTCATTTTGAGCTACAGCCCCACTCCATCATTCAGCCATAATCACTGCTCAGTGTGGCTGTCTCGGCTAAGACAAATTGTGTTCTTTTGTTTCACTATAGCAATAACGAGAAGCATGGGGCATGCACATCAATCCCGGCTGTTGAACAGGCCACAAGGCTACACCACCTTTTGTGTTTAAGGCCAGAATTAGAAAAGCTATAAATTACTGTACCCTGCCATCCATTCTGTGAGGGATCACAGCCACAAAATAGTGGCACTCGGAACAACAGAGGCTTGAGATTGAGGCAAGAACTTCAAATATGTTTGTGCAATAGCTTAGCATAACAAAAAATGAACTGAGAATACGGTCAATACAAATGCTTCTTAAGCCAAGCTGCAAAGAGAGGACATTGTTATCGACAAATGTTTATCTGCACACCGTGAGCAGTGCAGGTGCAAAAACACTCCATGAAGACCTCAGACAAGGCTGACTGCAAAGCACGCAAGAACATCTCAGTTTAGACAAATCAAACCCCAGCCCAAGGGACTTCATATGTACTAGTGGGGTCATGATGGGGGGGGGGGTCTTAGAAAGCCCTACCCTCTGATACCTCCTGTTTCTTGTTCTGATCGTGGACAGGGGACACGGTTGTCAGGGGGCTGGGGAGGTGGGCTAAGCCCTAATAAGTGCTAAAGCTCACAACAACCCTGATTCGTACATCGGGACTGTTCACATGTGTCTGTATAACTAGATATTGTCAAGCTAACACTAATGCAATTCTTTAGGGATGACAGAAAACGACTGACATTTGCAACTGCTGCAGATACAATCAAAACAATTACATTTATAGGCTAAAAGAAATACATTTTAAGTGAATACATAAAAATCAATGTGCCAAAGGGAATTCAAAAATCATTAGTTTCTTCAGCCGTATATTTTCTGATCCTGTTAGGATTTCACAAGGTACCAATTGTATTGAAGGAAATGAAAATAATGTCATCCTTAAACCGTCATTAGGCATATCTGAGCAGTCACTTGAAAGGAGAGGTGGCAGAGGATTGGGAAGTTGCAAAAGTGACTCTGAACTCCAAGAAGGGTGACAAAATGGATCCCGATAATTACAGACCAATAAGTTTTACTTCCATACCTGGCAAAATTATAGACAGTGTAATAAGACTTACTGTAAATTAGACGGGTACCTATATTTTTGAACCGGCAACTGGAAGAGTTGACAAAACAAATCGTATGATATAATTTAATCATACTTTCAAAAAGAATTTGACGCAGTCCCACACTGAAGACCAGAAGCCATAGGCAAGACAAAGAGCTGAGATAAGAGGAGAACACGTCACTAGGAGTGAGGTCATCAGTGGAGTCCCCCAAGACTCTGTCCTTGGACTGTTACTTTTCTGATGTATATTAATGACAATGATTCCAGTGCAGTTAGTAAACTTATGAAACAGCAGATTCTGAACAGGCAGCAAAAAAAAAAAAAGAAATACACCTGGACAAACTTCAGATCTTGGAGAACACTTGGAAAATGCAGCTTACTGCAAAAAAGTGCAAACGGAACATCAGTTATATACAAGATGGGAGACACTGTCCTTCAGGAAGCAACCTCCAAAAAGGATTGAGAGGGGTAAATGGATGCAATGTTCTCATTGTCTAAGCAATATGCAGAAGTAATTAAAAAGGCAAATAAAATATTAGGTTAGATCATAAAAAACTGTTTACTGCAAACTGAGGGATGTTCTACTTAGACTAAATTATATAATGTACCAGTGAGACCACATCTGGAGTATTGTGCACAGTTCTGATTACCATGCTACAAGAAAGACATCGCAGCACTTGAAGCCGCGCAGAGGAGAGCAGCCAAGTGCATCCCAAGGCTGCAGGACATGTGCTACTCTGACAGACTCAGAGAATTAAACCTGCTTAGTCTTAAGCAGAGGAAAGAAACTGTGTGGGGACCTAATCGAGGTATTTAAAATCATCAAAGAATGATAAAGCTGATCCAGCCGAATTCTTTCCGCTTAATTTAAGACAGAAGGTAGGAAGCACTTCTTTGCACAAAGAGTTGTGGGAATCTGGAACAAACTACCTAGACAGGTATTTGAAGCAAAAAACTTGACAAATTTTAAGAAATACCTGGGTGACATGTTAAGACATAGCCATTAGCTAAACAAAGAAGTTGGATGGACTGAATGGTCTCCTCTCATTTGCTAAATCCTTATGTTTTTATGTTCTTACACATGTTTTAATATTGTGTGGCTTTACCAGACCTGGAGAAGGAGGCCAACACACAGACACACTACAACAAATTTAGAGATTTGGACTTTAAGGACTTGCACTTGCATATTTCCACAGTGAAGAACGAACGAGGCGGCTGCAGCTACCATTCCACTGCTGGTACACACAATGCATGTAACCAGGCAATTTAGGACACAGCATGGGTCACTTGCAGCCTGCTTGAAGCCATATCATACTAACGGTGTATGAAGACACGATGGCAGTGTGAGGTCAGGGCTGCAGTAAACATATGAATGAGATTAGGCGAAGTTTGAGCAGCTCGTGTCGAACTGCCATGGCGTGCCGGTCATTAACAAGGGGCTGTCGTGCTGTAGTCTTCAGTGTAAAAGGCTGCCCATTCAACTCCGAAGTATGCAAAGCTTGATCTTCATGAAAGATTCTATAATAATGCAGATGGACACTACAGTATACTGAAAATTAATGTCCAATATGAGATTCTTCAAGGTTCATGTTTTCTTGTTCTATCTGATATAGTCCAATTGTCTACTTTCTGTTTACTGGATTTTCTTTTGTGTTGTTATTTTGCAAGCCAACACATTGTACACGCTGAAAATTATATAAAGAATTTTAAAAGAATAGATTTTATATATGCCTATAATAACTACCTCAGGGATTATTAATACAGTTTAACTTTCTTGTTCCACAAATAATCATTGCAAGAATAATTTTCGATTACAGAATACTGTATGTATTGGATTGTACTGAATGGATTTTTATCTGTTAATCATATTAATCAATAGATCAAGAGGATCTTTTTACACCACGTAGTGTAATTTGGAGTGACCACCACTATACTCAAAGTCAATCGATTTTAAGCACAATGATAGCATTGCTACATGTACACCGCTCAGCGGAATTGTGAATCGTGACAAGCCCCATATACTCGTATTCTATATACCTTATAGGAATGATACATTCTGCTGTGGTTCCTGCGTCCGTAGTAATAAATGAAGGTTAGCACATTGATTTTAAGTTTACACCATAAAAAGCATTATACATGATCTACTCTGAGAAGTTTTTAAACTAGTATTCAAGATTAACAGCAGAAAAACAGTAATGGAAGTTTGAACTCAAGTATTGTTCTTCCGCTTATATAAGATGTTGAAGTGCAGACTAAAAGAACAAATGTAAAAGATGAGTGTTGCGGCTGTAAATCCGTACACGTAGCTCATGGCGGTTATTCGCGGCTCATAAGTAGCAGTAAAAGAGCGACCGCGCGCCCAGCCCCCTAGACTTGATTGTCCATACCAACGTTTCAGCAACGGAATAAAACAAGAGCAACAAACTCATAGGGCGAAGGGTGGTAAAGCCAAGCCGCCCTCGCCATGCCCGTTAAGGGTTTTCCACGAAGACCACTGTCATACTTACCTGAGAAACGTGCCCTTTGTGGGTTTCACCAGAAAGGAACATTTTGCCTGGTGTCCATCAGTAAAGGGGCTGGGGATGCTAACAGGTGCGTCTTCAAGTCTCCGGTGGCTCAAGCTCTCTCCACACACAGGACACAGTTCCGGGACAAAGAAGCCGTAGATCTCTCCTCTGCAGTGCTGAAAGCGGACAACCCGTTTGTCCATCTGGATCTCGGCTCGTTGTCACTACCTTAGCACACCTGTGCGTCTGCTGTAAAAGCTCTCCCTGCAGACCGATTTCTTCCCTGAATTCGGTACAGGCATCTTGATTGATGGGCCAGTTCACCAATGACATTATGTATATGAAGAGCACCGCCCCCTACCGACGTGGACGTCAAAGAGGTACAAAGGTCTTCTGAAGGCGGGAGAAAGGCGCACTCTGCTGCCCTGAACTTAGAAAAAGTACTTCAGCTACCGCCAGTCTGCCTGCAGTGTGTTATCTTGGTCAAGAAACTTTAGTTTTCACTTTCAAGTAATTGGGATTGAAAGATTAAATTTAATCATTCTGTTCATACACCGCGGATCTTTCTTTATTGCCACTTTAGTCTTTCAGATTTTCAAGCCACTCAATAATCTTTTCCATTTTAAGTATTTTCTGCCTATGCTGTCAGCAACATTACAACCCCCCATTCTTCCTTCAGACCTACTGTCTCATAACTGCCTCCTCTTGATTTTTCCCAGTTGCTTGGTGTATGGTTGTCAGTCTCTCTGCTATTCTACCCTTTTCTTCTGTAACATTTTCTGTCCTTTGTAAAAATTCATGCTTTATGTGATGCAAACTGCCAAACCAATGGTCTAGATTAAATGATTATTTTTAATAAAGGACATACGCATATGGTGGCACAGTGGTAGCACTGCTGCCTCGCAGTAAGGAGACCTGGGTTCACTTCCCGGGTCCTCCCTGCATGGAGTTTGCATGTTCTCCCTGCGTCTGCGTGTGTTTCCTCCCACAGTCCAAAGACATGCAGGTTAGGTGCATTGGCGATCCTAAATTGTCCCTAGTGAGTGTGTGTGTGTGTCCTGCAGTGGGCTATTCCTGCCTTGCGCCCTGTGTTGGCTCGGATTGATTCCAGCAGACCCCCGTGACCCTGTGTTGAGATATAGATATAGCAGGTTGGAAAATGACTGACTGACTGACATACGCATATTTTTGTCAATTTAGGATAAAGAATTCTGCCTAACATGTGCAACTTCCGAAAAAGAATCAATAAGCAAACAATGCTATTTGTTATACCACCATTAGCACAATTGTATACAGGTACAAATAAGAAAAAATGTCAACAAAACATTAAAAACACTATCACTGGAAACCAATGTAAAGACAGAAGAAAGGGAGTTATAGGACTGTGGCTAATAGTCTTTATAGGATCACTGTGGCAGAATGTATCATTATTTGCTGTGGAAAAATGACTTGAACCATCTGAAGATAAATATAAATACAGTCAGTTCTGTAAGATGCAAATGCATATACATGTGCATTTCTATAACCAACACAATAAAAAAAGCCATCAATCAGTTATGAAATCTGCTTATCCTAGTTGAGATTCACAGGGACTGGAGCCTACTCTGATAAGATTGGGTGTAATTCAGGACCAACCCTGGACAAGGCCCTGTCTATCACAGGGCACAACAACCCTGCCACCCCCCATACCCACGCTCCAACCCACTCATGTGGCGCTATATGGGAGTGACCAATTATCCTCACATGTAAATCATAAAACATGTAATTACACAAATTCTACAAATCCTAATTTGTAAATCCTATATGGTAAATTATATGTACAAAATAACAGTATTTAATTCGGTGTATTTTAGCAAAGCAGACAGTTGAGAGGGGTACTCAATAGTGGTAATATCTCACAGATCCTTTATTATGACTTCAAATACTGTGTCTGGGTGTTATCCATGTGGATTTTACAAGTTCTCCCCTTGTCATTATATGTGTACTCTGGTTTACCTCCAGTTTTATGAAAAAAATACTGTGTAGTTTACAAAAATATGAAGAACGATTTATTTTTTTGTATACTGCCATTCACTGAGCACTGTGAACAATTCTCAGTTAAAATGCAAGTACAGATTATACTAATTACCAAATACAGAACTATAACACATAAAAATACAGACTTGATAAAACATATGGAGAACAAGGTAAAATAAATAAATAAATAAATGGAAACCAATAATATCTGTTCATTAATTAACAGTTGAAATATGGCCAGTTGTCAACAGAGGAGATTCAAATTGTAAAAGAGAAAGTCAAACAGATTAACAGTCCTGGAGACCTCGGCCAACCGGCCACCTCGCCCTCCTGGATTTTCTGCAATGGAGTTTGTGCTGGCCATTCAATCTGATGAGAGAATCTTCCCATCTGATGACTCCAATGCTCATTTATCATAGATGACTTTTCCATATGAAGGAGAGCAGTGGGAAGTCAAGCCTTTAGTTGCAGGGCCCCAAAGATGTGGAATGTTCTGCCTACTGATATGCAGTATGAGATGCCTCTTCAGTTTTAGTTTTTAATCCAGACTAAAGTCTTGATACTTTAGTCAAGCATACCCTGACTAGAGCTGCTGATTAGCTGTGTATACTGCACCTCTGTTTTCAAAACATAGGTAATACAATAATTATAAACTACTACTAAACCTCCTCTTTTTTAACACAATGTAATTTGTAAAGTTTGTATGTTCATTTACCTGTGAACATGTCACAGCACTCTACGCCTTCACTCACTGAAGAATGCTACACAAAAATAAATTGAATTGAATTGAATGGTACTGTACATGTCCAAGCTTCAGATCACTTCCTTTGCATTATGAAACCCTCTTAGTGGAGGCAGAAGCTGAAAGGAGCATTCATAAAAAGTGTAGTGTTAGTACTTCTGCTTCTGTATTTCTGACTGTCTCTGTTTGTATTTCTGGTTTTGCTGACCAGTCTGCTTTTAGTCTTTCTGGTATCCAGACCTCCTGCCAGTCTCCGACCTTGATTCTAGACAGTTCCCTTAACTATTCCATTCATGCTTCTAAGCTCTGGCTTACTCTCCTTCACAATAAAACTGCCAGTGTTTAAAATGTGCACATGAATTATTAGTTAGTGGGCACTGAAGAGAGAGAGTTTACAGGGGATTGGCAGACAACTCCACTCTGACAGAAGTACATAACTCCCAGGTGGCAAAGCTGGGTGGTTGCTAGGTATTATGGATACTGCCAAAAGTGCCAAGGCTTTTAAATATGAATTGTGGATCAGGGATGCCGGGATATCTGAGACTGCCAAGGGAGCTCTGGTAAGATGGCCCAAAGATTTTCAATGGACATTCCTGACCCCAGAAATAATTCCATTGATTGCCCAAAATGTATTCTCTGCGTGGGATATTAGCATCAGAATCTTGGATGATGTAAACTAGTACACAGCTATCTTATATACTGTAGGTGTGACCTACTTAAGTCACACAATACAATTTTCTGTCATAATATACTCAGCAACCATGGTCATTGTTATCAAAAACTCTTCAAAAATGGCATCACCCATGACACAAAATGGCAAAACAAAATGGTGTCATAATAAATAAATCTATCTTAATACATAATTCGCCTGCCTCCTTACTCACGTCCATCCGAAGCTGAATGCGCAGTCACCTTCTGAGCAGCTGCCCGAAAAACTTTTTGAGACCGACATCCAACTCCAACATCGCGGCAGGTGGCAGATTTACGGCCACAAAAATTCAAAGAGAAAGGCAACTTCAATTAAAACTCTAGAGGCCTGAAAGGCGATTTCGACTACAGCTCGAGGCCTAATTACGCATTCTGATTCAATTACGCATTCATTCAATACACCTATATCAGGTTTGTGGTGCTTATACTTATTACTATTCCATATTGTACTGGAACATTCATCATTCAATATTATACTATAGGCCTGGAAAATTCATCAACTAACAGTACAAGCCTGTACAGTAATGAGTAAAGCGGACTACAATCATTACAAAACAACTTCTTCGATACTTATCATTTGTTCTTCATACACTGCTGACACAAACTCGTGCCCGTTTCATCTTACATTGTCGAAATGGGCTCTTTGTCTAGTATTTATATAAAAGCCAAATACCACTGACTCACTCATCACAAAATCTCCCGAACCATGAGGGCTTGGGACTTGAAATTTGGAATGTAGGTTACCCTTGGCCCATAGGTGCTCGCTAAGAAACGGTTTTAAAAATTTCGTAGTCCAAGCATGTTCTGTCTGTAAGTCTGTCCACTTTTCACGAGATAATTACTTAACGGATTTAGATCTGGTTGTTTTCTGTTATTTGCTTCAACTATCTGGTTGATTTTGCGACTTCTCTCATCGTGCTAAGTACTATAGTTTGCTTACAGTATTTATGCAAATCCAAGAGAGTGGTTCTGGGCCGAGAGCAGGGAGGCAGGGCCTTCCTCATCTTTTGTTCAAGTTGGTTTACATCTCGCCACGTGTTGGAGTACACCTTGACTCCGCTTAGCTAGCAATACCTGTTTGTTCAACCGACATTATCATCTACAGATTGTTAAGGAGTAACGTTTGTCGTTTTTGAGAGAGAGATCAGAGCTCTATGTGTTTTAGAGGGTAGCTACTGATTTCCAGAGATATCACAGCCATGTGCTTTTCTCCCTACACGGGGAATGCTCTCCCATCAGACCTGAACACAATCAGATATAGTGCCAACGTCTATTGATTTTTAAAGTTTGTCCTGTTTCATTACTATGTGGGCACAGCCACAGGGTACAGCTAGTCTATATATAAAATGTTAAGGGATGTCCATCTGTCACATGATTACTCATGAACTAATGAAGTTAGAACCTCAATCTTGATCTTAATTGAAAGTTTATGACCTGATACACTCTTGAAATTCAAAAAATGTTATGTAGTAGCAACCTTGGCAAATGAACCAGTGGTTGTGATTTTATTACAGCAAAATGATCGCAAAAGAAAGTGACATGGCAGAAAGAAAAAGGAGAGCAACAACATCTGCTGAGAGTCAAGCAGATTGCAGAAGGCACTTAAGTGATGAAGAATAAGAAGCAATAGGAAGACATTAAGTTAATAAGGAAATACTGAAGCCGATTATGTGATTAAATATACCATAACAGGAAGAGGAAGAAGAAAAAGAAGAGCAGTGACATCTGCTGAGTATCAAGTGTAGGATACAGAATTCAGGAAAGAAAAAAACAAAGAAATGCATGCCAACAATCAAGAAGATAGTCAAATACGTGTTCAGAATTCATAATCAAGTGTAAGTACTTACGAGTAAACAATTGGCAGAGAGTTTACTGTTCTTTATATTTAACCTTATTGTGTGTCACACAACCCCCCACCCCCAACTCAAAAGGCTTCTTACTTTAGCC